>NC_056733.1:679695296-679940296 GCF_019279795.1 Protopterus annectens
ATAAAAAGCACAGCAGGTAGATGAATATCATTGGAATTGGTTATGTAGATGTTTAAGGTGCTGTTTAATGGTTACCATTTCATTAAATCCTGGCGATAAGTGTGCTTTAAATCTAAAAATCCATTTCAATTCTTCTGGCTCCATTAACAATTTAATGTCTCCTCCTTTTAATGCTCAGGGTATGGGTGAAGATAGGTAAAGGCTGCCAGCCTACCCAGATAGAATTTTGGAATTTTGTAGATAATTCTGTCATTTGTAAATATTAATGTAAGCCACAGGTTTGTTCTCTTAAACGTGAAAATACTGCATTGGATATTGAACTGCAAAAATCTAACAACAGTGCAGTCTGCTGTAACAAAGCTGATAAGTCAATTATTTGATGTCAATATTTTGGAGCCAATATGTCTAGAGGGAGACATCCTGCCTATTGTTTTAAGACCAGAGTTAATGGCTAGAATTTGCATGTATAAATGTCCTTTATTGCTCTGGTTTCTGATCAGGTGTAATAAATGTAAATGTAGTTTCTGTTAGCCTTTTAACACCAGAGAAGTGTGAAGAATAATGTCATGTGAAACAGCTCTGTGTTATCAATATAAAGAGAGAGAATCAGAGAGCTCTAAGCATTTTGTCTTGAGAACATCCAACATCACCAGCACTGCTTTGCTCCATATGTAAGTTATTTAGCACTGTGTTTTCTCTTAGATATAGCTAGGAAATAGGAAGATCAGAGTAGTTTGTTTTTCTGTGATGTCAGAACTTTTCTACGGTATTATTTTAAGTATTTCTCTGTGATCTCTGAACTCTTGATTGCACCGTGTAGTAAGAAGTATTGTCTTGTGTTTTTATTATTTATTATTAAATATTTTTAAACCTTTCAACTGTGGCTGTTTTATGTGGAGATAATTTAAGCTCCAAGAGTACATTGCATGTATGTAGTGATACTGTACCAAGTCACTCTAATAAGCCTTGACTGTTAGTCACACCTACCATTTGGATAATAATATTGCACAGTAATAATTGGACACCCTTTCAGAAGGGCCTTTGAGTAGCTGATAGTAGTGGGTGGTGGCAGCTGGTACTACCATATAGTCTGGATAAAACGGGCACAGCTGGAGAACCTGTCCCAGCCTTCCCCAGAAGTGCCTGTGTGGTTGTATAAAACTCTTATCTCAAAGTATGTGTGTCAGCTACTTGGGCAGGGACATGAAGCACTTGTTGGGCAGAGAGGGTGCTGGATGTTTTAGGCTGCCCACTAGGCTGAGATCTGGACCCTATAGCTGTGGCAGTGGGGAGTCTGATTGGGGACCTGGACAGAAAGGGAGAAATCAGCCCCAGACTGCCTGTGATCTCTGTGTGCTCTTAATGGAAATTGTACCTTACTGTGTTTGTATTTATTATCCTTTCCCTATATGGATGCCCCTCACTGGTGTTAGTGGTGAGGACTGAGGCTCCTTGATTGCTGGGCCGGTGCATGGGCATCACAGTATGACTTTAGTATAGTAAACTTAAAGGTATGTGTTGCATCTGTTTCAGTAGTACGTTTATAAAGTGTGTTAGTCAAAATTTTTCTGTTGATATCAGATATACGCAGACCAATTATCTCTTTCAGTTTTCTGTTTGTCTTGCTTAGTAGTATGCATTACATACACAACAAAAAGCATAGTAGACTATGTTTTTTGTGTTACAATTACCATATATTCTAAGGGTAAAATTGTGAACATGAAGGGAATGTTTAAACTGCTTGTCAGTGAGCATATATTTAAAGTGCATGCAGTTGTTACATGTGTATGTGCCTTGTCTATTGCTAATGAAGTGCAAATAGCTATTGGGTTGTTCCCTATAGCAACATATATTCTTCAGGTTATCTATTTATTTATTTATTTATTTATTTCAGTTTGATTACCGGGGAGGTCCACTGGGCGTTGGAGCCCGTTTTCAGTGGAGGCCCGGGGAGAAAAGCTCCAACACAAGGAATTATTACAGTTCAAATATTTTGATTACAAGGTAATATCAATGTACATGCAAAGTTTTAGGAACTGTGAAATACAAAAAATAATTTCAATGAACATACAAAGTCATAGGCACTCAGAATTACAAATAATAAGGCAGTTACATAGGGAATATAAATGAGCATGCAAAGTCATAGGCACTCTGAAATTACAAAAATAATTACATTATTATTAACAAGGTTAGACTTCTATTGCTTCACAGTTGGCGATCCTACAGTCTGTCAGATTAAATCAAAATGAAATATGATGTAATTCAACATATGCCATTGTAGCATTGTATCTTCTGTTTGCAATTCATAGTGGAATCTTCCTGCATGGATTACAAAGTGGATAGTATTCGCGAGACTCTGCTTTATGTAATGTATCTGTGGACCAAGCAGAAAAGCAGGTAGATTCCACTATGAATTGCAAACAGAAGATACAATGCTACATTAGCAAATGTTAAGTTGCATCATATCTCATTTTGATTTAATTTGCTTAAGCTTATTCATGGCCATCACACTGTATCTTAACTGGCCTCTGTGAACCATGGCCAAGCTGTGCTCATTCATGGATAGTGCAAATAGCCATAATGCTTCTGTATAATGACTATAAATAGTACTCCGTATCTTTTCTCCTTAGTCTTTAATATTTCAACATTTCACTTTCATTCACCATGCGACAGCTTTATGTTTCCTTCTGTTGCTACTGCTATTATTGCTTCCTGACTATATTACTGAAGTAATATGCATTCCATTTCCTGATTCTGCTTAAGCACTCATTTTTGTAAAATGAAAGTAATTAATTTTAAGAGGTATTCTCTATTAAAAACATCAAGTTAAATCTATTATAAAATTAGCATTTCTTCATTCTTTTCACATCAAATTGCACCAAATCTTATAGGTTCATAAGTTCATAGGTAGGTACTAGGCTATTGGCCCTAGGGCCTATATAAGCCTAGCCAAAAAGGTACCCTGGCTTTCGCCATGCAAAAAGTTATTTTGCTTTGCTCCTGTTGAGCAGAGCCATGGAAATGATCTCCGGGGTGAATTTCCTATCTCCCATCCAATCATCAAGATTTTTCTTGAAGAGTGTTAATGAGGAGCTTTGTTTGATATAGATAGGTAGTTTGTTCCAGAGTATGGGAAGTCTCTGGGACAGGACTCTATCCCTCCAGTATGTTTTGTTTATTGTGGTGACAAGGTTTAGGTCCCTAGAGCATGTAGCTTGGAGGGATTGGGATTTCTTTAAGTGGAGCATGTCCAACAGCTCTGGGTTTGACATAGCTTTGTATGTTAAGCAGAGATCACCTCTGACTAGGTGGTATGCGACGGAGTAAAGCTGGAGTTTTTTGAGACAGTCTGCATAGGGCATCTGTTTGAGGCCGGTAATCCTCTTTGTGAGGTATTTCTGTGGCCTTTCTAGTTGTTGTAGATGTCTTGTGAGGTACATACCAAAAGGGGCATTGTATTCTATAATTGGTCTAATGAGTGACGAGTAGAGGGGAATAATTACCTCTTTTTTCCTGGATGAGAAACCTTTTGTGATGAGGTGTGTCATGTAGAAGGATTTCCTGACTACTGTGGCAACGTGATTATCAAAGGAGAGACTAATGTCCACCTGTGTCCTAAGGTCTCTTATCACACTTTCGGTGTTACTTAGACTACCACCTATGTGATAGTTTATGGATACAGAGTTTTTACCAAAAGGCATGACAATGCACTCTTTGGCATTGAGCTTGAGGCCATGGCTTTGACACCAGGCATCTGTCTCAGTGAGGCTCTTTTGTAGGATGTCCACATCATTAGGAGTTTCAATTATGGCTCCTAGTTTGCAGTCATCTGCGAACTTTGTTAGCTAAAGACCTTCTGTGTTAGCCCTGTACTTCTGAGAAGTCGATACCAAACAGGAGAGGACCCAGGACTGAACCCTGTGGTACTCCACTTGTCACTGGTCTGAAGTCGGATTTGGAGTCTGCTACTTTCACAGTGTGGGTTCTGTCAGTGAGCCAGTTGGCAAGCCATCTTGTGACATAGGGATTTATATCTAGTTTAGTGAGTTTATCTATAATTCCAGAGTGGTGGATGGTGTCAAAAGCCTTGGCGAGACCTAGATAGGCTGTGTGAACCACCTTACCCTCATCTACAGCTTTGGTGACCGCTTCAAAGAAGTCTATCAGGTTTAGGAGGCATGATCTGCCTTTTACAAATCTGAACTGGGTGAGGTCCAGACTTTGGAGATTACCAATGTCATTGTTTATAAGTTTCATGATGATGTATTCCATAGGCTTGCAGACCAGGCTCGTCAGGCTAATGGGGCAGTAGGTCCCAGGATCCATGGTGGCTCCCCCTTTGTGGAGTGGGATAACCGTTGCTGTGCACCATTCACTGGGCACAAAGCCTGAGGTGAGGCTATGATTGAACAAGGTACTTAGGTGGGGTGCCAGTTCGTTCTGTAGTTCATGTAGAACGCAGCCTGGAATGTTGTCAGGTCCCATGGATGCTGTGTTCTTGACTTTGGAGAGTGTAGTTTTTACCTGTGCAGCTGTGATTACAAAAACTATGCATTCTTACAGTATAGAAATGGGCCTTTTAGGGGGTGAGAGGGGGTTAAATTAGCAGTGAACCTATCTGCCAGGATGTTTGCAATATCAGTTGTTTCTGTATATTTAGTGCCATTGTGCTGTAACTCAGAGCAGATCTGTGTGTTGCCATCAAGATTCTTGACATAGCTATAGAATGATTTGTGGATGTCTTTAGAATCTGTGGTGATTTTGTTTTCGTAACTAGCTTTGGAGGATTTTATGAGGGATCTCAGCTTTTTACTGAAGCTGACCAGGGAGTTCCTCCAATCATGGGATTTTACTCTTTTTTGCAACAGTTTCTTTCTTCTGTTGAAGAGTTTGTTTATGGCAGGGGACCACCAGACCGGCTTCCTTTTTTTGGAGGATAGCATCTTGGTTCTGTTCGGGGTTGCATGAACCATGCACTCATGTAAGTGCTTATAAAGTGCATTTGTGTAGGATTCAGCAGTCGTACCTCTATTGTCTGTCTGCATGAGTGTCATGAAGTTTGCCACTTCTGTCTTAACAAGCATGAAGTTGGCTTTGGAGAAATTTTTTTACGGTGGTTTCCCTAATGGGGGGTGGGGGCAGGATGTGGATGTCTAGGGTGATTAGCTTGTGGTCAGATCTGACCAATGAGGAACTGACCTCTGGTGTGGAACACCTCTTGCGCATGTTGGTAATGACTAGGACTAGGATATTGCTGCCCCTGGTGGTAGTGTTGATAAGTTGATCCAAGGCGTTGGAATTTATGAATTCCAGAAAACGTTGAGCAAAAGAGTTGGTACATGAATAGTTTTCCCAGTTAATGGTGGGGTAGTTGAAATTGCCCATTATTAGGGTGTTAGGTTGTACCCTAATATTTTTCAGTGTATCAAGAAATGAGGGGTGGGAATCCTGGGGCATGGTGGGGAATCTGTAGCAAGCTACAATTTTGATTGTGGTCTTGCCCAGAGTTAGTTGCACTTGGATAATCTCGGATGCATTATGCTGAGCAACTAGCCTGGAGGTGTGGATATCATTAATGAATATGGGCACGCCTCCACCTTTAGTGTTTCGGTCCAGGTTAGGTGGCCAAAAGGTGTGGTATGAATTATAGCCTGGTAATGCAGGGGTGCTCTCTGGAGCCTTGAACCATGTCTCGGTCACTGTACAGATGTCAATGTTCTCCATTTTAAAGAGTGCCTCGAGTGAGTGCATTTTGAGGTTTAGATTCAAATACAAAATCATTTTAAAAATTTCATGCAAAACAGGAGTGCATACTAAATCATGCAATTTACTTTTAATTTAATTTTAAGAGGGGAGTTTCCTTGGTAGTTTCTTCAAGTTTCCCTGTAGTCAATATAATCAGTACCTTAAGTTTCTCATTAAATAGAGGCATAGGCTTGGTGGGATCTACCTGGCTGATGGACATTGAAGAAACAATCAAAAGTTAAAAAAAAAAAAAAAAAATGTTACAATTTACATGGTAGATCAATTAAACTCTGCTATACTTTACATAAAATAACTCTGAAATGATGTAGTTAAGTAAAAGCAATACATTTGCTTCAAAAATATCCATACTATTACTAGTTTCTTACAGATTATCTGAATTTTCTGTTTTCTGGACTAGTGGTAATGTTGATTTAACAATTTGTAATAAAGCTGTGATGCATTTTGTTACAATATTAGTGGAAATATTTTCAAACTAGTATTTCATTTACTTATTTTTTCTTCTTAATAACTGGTTAAGTATCATGAGGCAAGAATGCCTGTTTTCAGCGCATCCCAGAATGACAAGTGGCAGTGTGACTTACTCAAACAACACACTGTGCAGTTGGAGATTAGAGGAATAACCCCCAAAGAGATTCTTTTAACAGCTGATTAATCTAGCGTAGTTGTTACCATGGGATTTCTTAGGGAACGTATAACTTGTTATGATCAAATATTAATACACTGGGAGAGTTAAAGAAAAAGTCCATATTTCAACATTCATAAGACAGTTCAGCCACTGAAATTTATGTAGGAATGGTTTATAGTGTATACCAGTAGTCCAGTTTAAAAGCCAGAATGGAAATCATTTGAAAACATTTCACTCATAAAGCAGTTTTGAGGTTATGACATCATCACATTGTGAATGCTGTAAAAAGATGTGGTGAGATGATGTGCCATGCTTAGTTTACAATAATGGTGGTAATTTATCAGCAGTCTGATGGTTAGCCATGCACTGGAACTGTCTAAATGCGCAGCTAAAATGATTTTAGTTACTGACATATTTGACCATTTTATAAGTACAGTAAGTCTCTCCAATGATGCACATTATACAGTTGTAGTGCATATCTAGAAAAGCTGGGTGTACTCTGTTCTAGTTGCACCCATAACTCCATAAAGCTATCTATTGTAGCTGACATGCAACCTCTCACATTTCACTGCTTCCTTAAAAGACTCTCTGAAATGACTGATAAAATCTCCATATAACTTTGTATGTCAAGAGTAAGGGACAGAAAGAAAAGAAGCAAGAAAAATAAAGTATAATTGTTATAAATCTACTTGTTTGCATCTTTATCAGTAGCAAAGACTTGTTCTTTAAAGTTATTCATGGCATGAGTGAATATAAATCAGAATCCAGTGGTATTCCTCTATCTATCCAACTGGCTAAAAACTTGAAAGCCATTAACAATGCCTGTTTTATTTAATATAAACAAACATCTATATCTATTTGCCATTATTTCACAGCATTTGACATATTGACCTGCTTAAAAAAATCTTTGAATGATTTTCTGGATTTTGCTGAGAGGAAACACAACTGATATCACACTAGTGAGTCATCCTCTGAAATAAAGAAGTGTTACTGGAGACTATCTGGAAAACAAATTGGCTGAAGTATTCCAAAACACAATATGGCCTGTGACAACAAATTGGCTGAAGTATTCCAAAACACAATATGGCCTGTGGCAGGGATTTTATATGTTTTGGTAGCACTATCTCCTGAGGGATTCCATACCTGTACACTGTACTCTGCATGCAGGACAGGTAGAATAGAACTGTATAATTGTTGGCTCTTCAAGTATTGCCCTGGCATCTAACACATATGTTCAGGGACAGGCAACTGCCTAGCATCCCTTGGCTGATATTCTTGTTTGGTCCTCCAACCATCTCCTCAGTGTTCTCAACCACTCACAGCAGCCTGTCTGATATAGCAGTATTCTAATTTGAAAATAGACACAATATTGTTGGATAGGTATGGTGGCTGGCAAAAATATTCTTTTAATGTTTAAACTGAACTAAGTGGAAATGTTTTATACAAAATATTCCTGAATAATGTTGATAATAATAATAATAATAATAATAATAATAATAATAATAACAGCGTCTTTTAGAATGTGATATCCTCTGGCTTGAGATCACGTAATCATTTTAAGAGAAGGGAAACTCTGGCTCTTTACCAGTATCTTTAGAGTTAAGCCAGACCTTTATAGCTTAGCGTAAACCAAGAAATCATCAGTGTGATATGTTAACAAGGAGACTAGATGACTGTGAAATCCATGGGGATGTACCTGTTATCTGTGCCAAGTTTCACAAGACTAGGCATATTAAATGGCTGTGCAGTGATCTCTAGGGGAGCACAATTAAACGTTCCCTAAGAAATTCATTAGGTTAATGTTATTTTCAGTAATAAAATAATTTGATGTCACAGCTTCAGTATAAATATTGCCCTGCTGTTTCCCTCTGTATCACATTGTTTATGTAGTTAGCTTTAGACTATTATTCCCAAGAACACACACGATTTAAGAACTGCACACGGAGAGTAAACAGCTCATTTATAATGGCACTGGAATACAAGTAATATTAAATATAAGTAATAGTAAAACATTAAAGGTAAGAAATGTGTAAATAAAAGCAGTAAGCTATGCAGTGTCTACTTACAGACATAATATAATACAAGGGGTAAGTGTAGCAATTAAAATAAAATAGCAAACAAAGCAGGAAGAAAGCTAACATGATTAGGACAAGCCAAGGTGAAAAATGTAGAATAGAGTGGAGATTAAAATGATGAGCCTTCTTTACTTCTTTTGTGAGGGTATCAATTGAGGGGAGGAAGCATCTGGTCATTAGAAGTCACAGGAAGTAGTAAAACAGACAATCCTGCAGGAGATATTTGTAACAGCCAAAGTGACAACAGTGTTAGATACTAGGAAATGAATTGTAGTGTGGAGCTCTATACCTCAAATTTCTGTTCTGTGCATTGGGTTGGTACCTAAGAACCAAAAAAGAAAACTGGCAGTAAAAGTATTACTCAGTCATCTAGCATGTTATAAGGTTTGCAGAGACCAGTTTTGAAGAGGGTATGTGTAGTTACTTATGATAGGGAGGTATTCTTTCAAAAGGCACATTTTGTGTAGCAGTCCATCTGTACAATGTCAAAACTGAACTTGCTGAACTGTCTGCCAAGGAAGTGGGTGCTCATGCTCTGGTCACATCCTAATATTAGGTGTTGGGCTTTACTTAGAAATAATCTGTGACCATGAAGTGCAAAAATGTCAGCCACCTTGTACTAGAACCTAACAGTCTACATTAAAAAGAACATGTAAGCAGACAACTAAATGGAAAGTCCCTGGGGGGGGGCAGTTTTAGTACTGGTATCTGTTCAGTTTTTCAGTTGACAGGAGTGCAGAAAAGGGTTACACATTTGTGGTAGCTGAGAAATGTGCAATACTAAAGTGCATCAACATGTTCAATTAATTAAGAAAACAAAGGAAAACAGCAAAATTCATATGTAGCAGTTCTTTCTAGAGCTGAACAAATTCCATGATGCTTTATGCTTCAGGACTAGTCACTTTTTTTTACTGGTTCTCTGACGACTATCAAGTTTTGTTTGGATGAAGAAGGGATCATAGAACAAGCTACAATCCTGAATCTTCAAAATAAGGTTATGTAATAGAGCAAGAGTGTAGCACATTGGGGGGGGGGGGGGTACAGGCTTGTAATGATGTTTGTAATAAATAGGTCTTGTGGTTAAAGAAAAAAAGACCAGATCATCAGCACAGATAAACGTTACTGAACTATGCATTAGAAAAAATAGTTTGAATTATATGAAAGATAAGGAGATCTAGGATAAACATCTACTCCATTATCACCTTTTAGGGCACCACATTATTCATATAATATCCTAGAAGTTGTGTGTTCCTGCCCTGCTTAGTTCTTCTACTTCTCTTTCCACAAACACAGTTTTATTTCTCCCCAGGCCTTTTGTGTACAAATGCATTCCAGTGCTCCAAGCTCCGGATGCTACTAGTGCACACAGAAGGAAACTGAAGACCTTCCTTTCAGAAGGTTCTTTGTTACTTATTCATAGGTAAATATTAATCAATCAGTCTACAGCAACCAAAGGTGATAATCAAACACTGTCCCTTTTGTGTCTGTAAGGTAAATGCCTTGTCCATTATGCCAACCCCAAAGTTATTATAACATAATGTCAATTATTTTTGACTAAGCCATGTTATGACTGTATGGTTTTCAAGCTATAACCTATCAGCTTGTATTGGCATTTATATTTACAGCTACTGAATTGCAGCGTTAATGCTTCTTCTGTATCACAAGGAACCTTATTAAAAAATGGAACATGAAAAAATACTAAAGATGAGGAAACAATAGATGCCACGTTGATTATGTTTACTCACTTGCTGGATTTTGAATGTTAGACAGTCAGTGAACAAGTCTGTAGTTTTACTGTTTTAATTAATTTGTTATACAGGTAGATAGACTGATCCATAAGACTTTTTTTAGATACAGGCTGAGTCAAAAGACAAATTAATAAATGTGTGAGTACAATACCATATAAACACATATGTGTAAACAGTTTAAAGAAAAAAGTATAGCGAGGACAGTTATGTAAATTGTGCATCCTTTCTACTAAAGAAATAAATGCAAGCAAAATAGAATATTACATTTCTGAAAGAAAAAGGGATTGCTTCTTCAGCAAAGTTTAATGGTGTGTCTGCATCTTCAGATGAGATGTTAAACAAAGGTGCTCTCTGCTTTAGTTGCTGTTAGCTC
The DNA here is from genome assembly GCF_019279795.1 of Protopterus annectens. NCBI lineage: Eukaryota > Metazoa > Chordata > Ceratodontiformes > Protopteridae > Protopterus > Protopterus annectens. The sequence continues at coordinate 679,705,884 of NC_056733.1, forward strand.
AGGTGTTTATAATACATCCCATGGCACTTACTGAAACTGAAAGAAGACAAGGATTTTTTCCTGCTGTCATGGCCACATTTCCCCTTATCAGTGTGAGCATCACTTTGGGTTTTCCCTAAAAATCTCTAGTGGGTCTAACCCACTGAAGAAAAAGTAAGTACACAAATGAGCAAATAAAAAAAATTGTGATTCTGAATGATTCAAAAATAAATTGCATAATAATACTTAAAAGTATTAATTAGTATTTGTTCCATAATGCTTGTACTGTACCTGGCCATAACAGACAGTCACTGAAAATATTAATGCTTGGAGCATTTCTGACATTTTCTGTAATGGTATTCCTGGTACCGGAAGTCAAAAAGGAGCAGGCTGCATTACTTTGAGTACTTCTGGTACACTGAACAGTTAAGTGCAAAGAAGGAAATTCACATTTACCAATAAACAGAATGGTCTGGCAATCTTCCAGGTGCTCATTGCCAAGGTAAGAGGCATGTATACAGACTCTTGAGTAATCCAGTGATACAATAGTAAACACAAAGCAGTACTTCACTTTTTGGCAGGCAGCTAACTAGCTCTCTTCAGTGCTGAACATTTTTGTCCCCCCCCCCCCCCCCGAAGTCCAAGAGGATAAATTCAGATAATGCATTTTGCAAAGACTAAAGCCTGTTTAAGTTATCACTGGCAGTACTGGCTATCAGAGAAAGCCCCTACTTTAACTGCTTAAACTTGGTCTCATGACCATTGGTTTATCTGATTTCAGGAATTATGAAGCTATGTATGTTTTGATGAGTACTGCAGCTGCTGGTAAAATTGGCTCAGAACGAGTTGAAATGATTACTGAATAAAAACAGGAGGTCAAGCCATATAGCCAGTTGCTTGAAGATTTAGATCACCTCAGGGCATATTCTGTTAGGGGAAGATGAGTTCCAAGTGGCACAGGAAAATAATTTTCTTGGGTGGTGAAAGCCAGGGTACCTTTTTGGCTAGGCTTATATAGGCCCTAGGGCCAATAGCCTAGTACCTACCTATGAACCTATAAGTAGGAGGCACCACAGCAAGTTTAGCTGAAGTATCAAAGATCTAAAGTTTACTTATGGAACGTATGACAAACACGTGGAGCGCATCAAACCATAACCCGAGTTCACCAAACTCGTCTGTAACTATGCTTTTCTGAGTCAGAAGGGGGGGGGGGCTGAACGTATAAGGACAAGATCGCTGGAACACAGACTCATGACATCTCAAGGTATATTATACATACATAATGACAGCAGCAATGATCCAAGTACTCACCCCTACAGCACACACCAGAGGGCGGGTGCACAAGGAGAGAATGACAACTGTGCTAACACCTTGGTAGTATGCCTACCCTTTGTTATGAAGAGTGGTATTATAAGTTCATAGGTTCATAGGCTGGTACTAGGCTATCGGCCCTAGGGCCTATACAAGCCTAGCCATAACAATTCCCTGGCTATTTCTTCCCACACTATTTACTTCCCTGGACCCCTGTCTAGCAGGGGGACTGACGTGATCCCTGGGGTGAATTTCCTTTCTCCCATCCAATCATCAAGGATCCTTTTGAAGAGGGCCAAAGAGGCACTCTGCTTGACATGTATGGGTAATCTATTCCAGAGTCTGGGGAGTCTCTGGGTCAGGAACCTATCCCTCCAGCATGTTTTGTTTATTGTGATGACAAGGTTTAGATCCCTGGAGCGTGTGGCTCTGAGGGATTGGGATTTCTTTAAGTATAGCATGTCCAACAGCTCTGGGTTTGACATGGCCTTGTATGTTAAGTAGAGATCGCCTCTGAGTAGACGATATGCGACAAAGTATAGCTGGAGTTTTTTTAAGGCGGTCAGCGTAGGGCATCTGCTTTAGGCCTGTGATTCTTTTAGTGAGGTATTTTTGCGGCCTTTCCAGTTGTTGCAGATGTCTTGAGAGGTACATACCAAATGGGACATTGTATTCTATAATGGGTCTAATGAGGGATGAGTACAGTGGGACAATGACCTCCTTTTTTCTGGATGAAAAGCCCTTAGTGATGAGGTGTGCCACATAGAAGGATTTCCTGACTGCTGTGGCGATGTGGTTATCAAACCCGTTTCTAGCAAACTTATTAGGAAAAGGATTGGCATGAATACTATCAATATAAAATGAAGTGTTGAGTCTGTGTCACAACATATTAATAAGAAACACAGCAACATGTATTAGCTTCATCCATTTGATGTGAAGTTTTAATGAATTTTGAAAATAAATTTCTAGAAAAAATATCTGTTTGTGGAACATCCAGAATTTTGGATTTTTACATCCATCTGCTAAAGAATGCCTTCTGAGGATTGTATCTATCACTTGTACACTAGGCATGATGTCTACAGCATAATGACAGAATGTTTCTACTTTGCTGACTGATATAAATATTGTTTCTGTTCTTTGGTACATTACCTAAAACATTGTGAACATATGCCTTAAAAGTGCCCTTGTATGTTATCAGATGATACAGGTAACTGCTAGGCCTTGCAGGTAATTATAGGTATGCAATCAAGGAGACCATTGAAGAGCTTAGCCCAATTTCCCCAAAGTACTGTCTGGTTAAATGACTTTCTTAAGGTCACACAGTTGGCAAATGAAAGCTGAGGGAATCAACCCTGCAGCATAAGAAACAGATTGTTAAAGGTTCATAGCTTTAATCCTCTGTGGAAACTGCCAGAGAATGATTAAGGTAACAGAATTTAATATTTTGTTTCTAAACTCGTCTAAGAGTCTGTCCTCTGTATGAATGGGAAGTATTTTAAATAGAGGAAGCAGTGTGTTCTGAGATTCTCATGTGAAGATGAAGTGGTAAGATCAGATATTAGAGCTGGATTGTCATTGGAGACCAGTTGGCATAATGGTTAGTCTCTTTGCCTCCCATGCACAAGGTAGAAGGTTCAATCCTGACCTCTGGTCAATGCCTGGTTGGAGTTTGAATCCTGACCTCTGGCCAATGCCTGGTTGGAGTTTGCATGTTTTCCTTATGTCTCTGTGGGGTTCCTCCCACCTTCGAAAAACATGCTGAGTGTTCCCATCTCAAAACTCACCAATGAATGGAGTTGTGGGCAGCAGCACAAACCACTGCTTTGGGCATCTACTGTTGTGCTCAGTGTCCACAAGATAGAAAAAGACGCATCACACCCTGCATGCAGTGGCAGGGCTAGCCACTCGATGGTGTAAAATATGGTTCTGGGTGATTTGGTCATGTTGACTAATGTCGCCATGAGTAGTTACTGGTGATAAGCGGGTTGAATACCTGGCCTACTCCGACCTATGCCAGGGACCCATGCTAATGGTGGAAGGGGTGTATGTGTCCTTATTTGTTAGTGTATGCCTGCCATAAAGCCCAGCAGCCCTGAGTCGATAAGGTACTGGTGGGTCTGTGTCTAGTTGCCCAGCCTGAGGTACCTGGAATAGCTCTGTTGAGAAAAAACTGTACATAAAACCAATCAATTTGTCAAATGTGAACTGAGACTTGCTTCACTTAATGTAGGTTCACAGCTTGGAAGTGGATGATTTTATGATATGGAGGAGACTGGACATCCTATGTATCCAAGAGACAAGATGGAAGGGCAGTGCAGCAAAAACACTTGGCTTGGGATCCAGAATCTCTACTACTCAGTAGGAGGTCAGGCTAGAAATGGTGTGGGAACTGTGTTGAGAGAGACTTCAGAAAGCAGTGAGGGATATCATCAGTGACAGACCCATGGCAATCAGACTCCAGTGTAATGACAGGGCAGTATTAATAATCTCAGCCTATACCCGACAGCAGGGTTGTGATAGTGAGGAAAAGAATGCATTCAGACAGCAGCTGCAGGACCTACTAGATAAAGCAGGACAACATGAATTGGTGTTGATAATGGGTGACTTGAATGCACATATCGGGACAGACAGAATATGATGTGAGGACTGCCTAGGTCCACATGGGTGAGGCAACAGGAATAAAGAAGGAGAGGCCATTTTAGACTTCTGTCTGGCAAATGGCTTGATAGTAACCAACACATGATTCAGAAAGAGAGACAGTCACAAGATCACATACAAGAGTGGCTAACATGCAACTCATGTAGGATTCCTCCTAGTAAGGGAAGGGCACTGGGTAGAATCAATGATTGCAAAGTCATCCCCAGTGAAAATGAAGGCCCACAACATAAACCACTGGTTGCCACAATCAACTGCAAGCAGTGGTCAGAGGAGGCTTTAAGGTCGACAGAGACCAGGCTGAAGGCCTGGAAATTGACTGAAGAGAAAGTACAACAGTTCAAGGAATTACTCAAGGCTCTAGTACCCCAAGAAGAGGAGGAAATAGGTGGAGTTGAAGAAGAATGGCAGTGCCTCAAAACAGCATGTGTGAGAACTAAAGAACTGATATATGGCCAAGCCAGGTATGGAAATAAGATACATAATGAAAGCTTGTGGTGGAATGCAGAAGTCCAGGAAGTCATTAAAAGAAAAAAGGAGTGCAGGAAAAAGTAGGAGGTAGAAAAGACCAACCATGCTAGGAATCAATACTGGTTGGCTAACAAAGAAGCTAAGAAAGGAATTGCAATAGCAAAGAACAAGGCATCAGAGGCACTCTACCAGCTTCTGGAAAGTAACTCAGTAGGTGGCACAATGAAATCATATCAAGTTGCAAGGCAAAGATAGAAAGATAAAGAAGATGGTCAGACACCCTTCATAAGGAATGCCAGCAACAACCTACTCAGCAGTCCACAGGATGTCAAAGGCAGATGGAAGGAGTATTTCCAGCAGCTTCTGAATGAAGAAAACCCCACAGAAGCTGTACTGCCCCAGAAACAGCCTATAATGAGAGAAGAAGAGGAGCCCACCCTAGAAGAAGTAAGAATAGCACTAAGAAAAATGAAGTCAGGGAAGCAGCAGGCTCAGATGAGGTCACAGCAGATATAATAAAAATGCTGGGTGCGATAGGGGAGAAATGACTGTTGAGGGTACTCATAGCTGTGTGGAGAGAAAGGCTTGTCCCAGATGACTGGAGAATAAGCATACTCATGCCAGTGAACAGGAAAAAAGGGGACATCCACAACTGTGGGCAGTACATAGGCATAAAACTCCTGTCACATTGCATGAAAGTTCTGGAGAGGGTGATTGATAAACAGATACGCAGAGTAGTAGAAACGAAGATGGGAGATTAGCAGTTCAGATTCAGATTCGTATGCAGCACAACTCACCTGATGCTTGCAGTTAGACTGTTGAGAAGAAGATAGAGATGAGGAAAGAATCCAATTGGGCATTCCTAGACTTGGAGAAAGCACATGACAAGGTCCCAAGAAAGCTGATTTGGGCAGTACTGCAATGGTTCAAAGTCCCAGAAACATTAGTAGAATTAGTGCAGGCTATGTGCAATGGCCCAGTGACTCAAGTATGAACAGTGTTTGGTCTCACAAAGGCGTTCCCAGTGGGAATGGGTTTGCACCAGGGTACAGCTCTGAGTCCACTGCGGTTCATACTGGTGATGGACTACATTAACAAACAGGTTGGAGGGGACAGATCAACAAAGTTGCTGTATGCAGACAATGTGGCATTACAGACAGACTCTGAGCAAGAACTTCAGCAAAGGATAGGGGAATGGAATGCAAAACTGAAGGCACATGGGGTGAAACTAAGCACTGATAAGACAGTGGTGATGGCAGCAAACTGGGGAAATCAGAAGAAGTTGAGAACTGAAATAGAAGGAAAGATAGTGGAACAGGTAAATAGCTTCAAGTATTTGGGAGGGGTGGTTGAAGAGAAGGGAAGTCTGAATGAAGAGGTAAAAAAGCTGGAATCAGAAGGACTGCAGCCAACAGGCATAGAGTCTCAGATGTAGTCTATGACAGAAGAATGCCAAAGAAGCTGAAAAGTAAGGAGTACAAGACAGTGGTGCGACCAATACTACTGTATGGTACAGAAACCTGGGCAGTAAAGGCAGAACAGTTGAAGAAGCTAGAGGTGATGGAAATGAAGTGCCTGAGAAGGGTGGTAGGATGCACACTGTGGGACAGATGAGGAAATTAGGACATCAGAGCAGAAAAGAAAGTATATCCAATTGCAGAAAAGATCAAAGAGAACAGATTACGGTGGTTTGGACAAGTCCTGAAATGCAGAATACAATCTGGTGAAGAAGATGTGGGACAGACAGGAAGAAGGTAAGAGGAGAAGAGGATGTCCAGCAAAGAACTGGATGGATTGTGTGAAAGAAGATCTGCGACGGTCAGGCATGAGTGTCAAAGAAGGCAGGAGTATGGCATTGAATTGAGACAGATAGTGACAGTTAACATGATACCCTGAACCCATGAGATGATGATGATGTCATTAACAGATTTATGGGTCTATGACAGTTCCTTGAAATGTCCTATCACTGAACTACATATGATCAACAACAAATGTTTGAGCTTCAAAAGATCAAAATAAATAAATATCACTTTTTCAGAGGGGTAAGCCCCCCAGCACACCATGCTGAATAAATATACCAACTTCGAGAATACACTACAGTGGGGAAAAAGCAAATTTCCCAATCTCTACTGTTCTGCAGTCTCACTCAAGAAAAGGCAATAACGCTCAGAGTGCTGATTTTCAATCAGCTATACAGGCTTTTCCATACTTTAATGAAATAACTTTTCAAAGAAATGTATGTGTCCTCATATTTTCACATCTAGGAAAATGTTCCTAATCTGGTGCGTACAAGTCAGGATATAAACAAATGCTATAGCAAATATCCTCAAAGGCATTATGCATAGGAGGGATATTATAAAACAGAAGCTAAAAATTCTCACATCTCCAAGTCCTCTAATATATTAGAAATCAAATCTGATTCAGGCTAATTTATACAATTTTCTGTATTACTGACAGTTCCTTTGAAGGCTAAGTACTGAGGAGAAAATCTTAAAGATTATTATGAATAAGCCTCCACATAAAGTGAGGTGAATTTTACAATAATGAGTTTCTTTTCTTACCTCAAAAAAAGCGAAAGAGGAAATTATTTTGACCTTCATTTGATTATTTAGGCCTTTAAACATTGGATCTTCTACTGGTACATGCAAAGGTCAACAGCCTGACCAAAGTGAAATCAGAACTATGTTGTGCCCTCAGCTTACCAACATCAGTTCTTTTTGCAGAACATATTTTACAGAAACCATTTGTTCCAGCAGGTATATATAGTTTGGTAGGGTATTTTACTCCCTTTGAAATGAAAGTTCATACTGCATAAAAGATCCTAATATACTATCTGTTGTACTTAATTTAAAGGCTTAGGTGGGAATAAAATTGGCACTCAGATACCAAGGAGTGTATATTTTAATTACTACTTCAGTGGCACCAGTACTGGTAGAGGTTCTGAAGGCCCTTCAAAGACAAACTGCATATCTTTGTTCTTAGAATCACCAAAATACTTGTTTTTTGTTTCAGAAAATCCTGATGAAATTTGCTGAAGAACAGAAGCTGGAGATGAATTTTTGTTCTTATACTCCTCTTTTTCACTAGATACAACTTTAATGCTTTTGGTCATTAGCCCAGTATATACCTATTTATAAACCTAAGACAAAGGCGATACTGCATGCTCTGCACACATAGCATGTGTATCCTTGACAAGAGGAAAGCAGACAAGACATTCTGGGACCAGGTGCAGTCAGGAACTGTGCAGGACTTCAGTGTTATGGGAGGCCATAAAAGGACTGTAGAATGGGTGTATTGCAGCGTTACCTATATGATACTGCAAGCCAAGACCGAGGCATAGTATATTGCTATGGTTATGTCCACCACAGGCAATGGACCACCAACACAGAAGTAGGGGAGTTCCTGATGCCCCTATCTATGGCAGGTGAGAGACCTCTCATGCCTGGTGGCTGTTTGGATGTGGAAGCTAGGCTCGTGACAACTGTACATGTGTCCATGCCAAAATGTATACTTTCCTCAATCACTCCACCATGTTTCGTTTTATTATTTGCATATGCAGTGGCTTACATTAGCATGTTACCTCTTATTTGTATTTTGTTTTGCAATCATCAACATTCCATGCATACCTCATTATTTCTGAGGTATTGCACTCATGCGTGTTTATGAATCGCCACCTCCCTGAGGATTGACACTCACTGTGCTATTAATTGTAATTCTGTGTGTTAATTATTTCTAAATACTCCTCTAAATCATGAGTCTTTCCCATTATAAACTTAAAACTAATCAAATTTGCATGACTGGACACACAAAGCAAACAAATACAAAAGAAGCAAAATACAAAAGTATATATTAATGGAATACTTCATTCACAAAAAGTAGCTGATTTTTAACATCCAGTGCTAGATCAAGCTATATCCATAGCAAAAACTTAGTAGCATGAATAAAAACATTGCTAGAACTTGGGAAGGTGGCTAAAGAAAATGACTTCAGCACACAGATGAAAGATGACTTAAGTCATAACATGCTTCTTTACTCAGCTTTGCTGCACTCAGACTGACAATGGAATGAGATAAGAATAGCCATTAAGTGACAGTAAAACAGTCTTCTTGATGAAAACCAGCTCCCATATCAAGGGGTCACCTATTAATTAAGATAATATTTATTTTTTAACAGTCACAGTAAGCACATTTCCAGGCCACAAAGTGAGGCAGTGGTGCAGAGAGCTTCCAGTAGATTGCCCAATCACCAGACAAGCAGCACAGTGAAGGGTGATACTACACAGAAAAAATAGCTATTTCAGTTTAGTTTTTATTCTATTTTCAGTGACACCACACCCAAAAAGGGAAGGAGCATTTTCAGTAATGCTGTTCAGTACTGTATAAAATGATAATACAACTTCTAGGTTTACCCAAGCTAGGCAGCAAAGCAAGAACAGAAATTCTAAGTTTCTGAAACTCGCTTTGAATAACATTTAATGGTGTCAGGAATCCTGCAATATGCAAGTGACAGATGAGTAAAAATAAAAAAATATACATTTTTTCAATTGGCTTCATTTTACATGTGTTTTGCGAAGGAGATTATGAAACAAAAAACAGTAAAGAGATAGTGAAACCATTGTCTTGATGACAGTCAACTGCATAGCTAGAAATTACTGTTTTACATACTGTTTGTTAATTTGTTTTTTGATTGGTGATTACAGAACAGTCTTGGCAAACATCAAGTTCATAGGTACTTACTAGGCTATTGATCTGTGATGATCTTAAGAAGCCTAGTCTTACATTTTTATGGCAGCCTTTATATTTTACTTATGAATAACCCAGATGTGGGCAGAACAAGGATATGTTGGGGCATTTACTTGTTTTCCCTATCCATGAGGGACATGGGTGTTAAACTGCAGTGAATTTGCACTTTCATATCCATTCACTGAAATTGCATTTGAATAGACTAAGAGAAGTATTTATTTTAATACAGAGTGGAAGATGGTTCCACAGAAGAGGTATTCTCTGTGATATATATCTATCCCTCCAGTAATGTTCTATTTGCATTACAAAAAAGAGATTGAGAGCCCTTAAATAGGTGTTGTAGATATGCAATAAGTCTGTTGGGATAATTCTAGTCTATATTCTAAATAATTAAGTCTATTGATATTGTATACATGAGGCAGAGGTTGCCTCTTAGTAGCCTTTTTGATACAGAAAGTGGGACAGTGCTTTGAGAGGGTCTGCATAGTTTTTGTGACTTAGCCCTTGATTTTTCAGAAACAAAGGGAGCTGGTGTAAAGAACGTCCTACACTTCTCCAGATCAGCAGCCAAATGGTTCAGTAGGCTTATAAGGGCCTCAGGGCCAATAGCCTAGTAACCTGCTGTGATCCTATTGAAGCCTATTCTTCTGCCAAGAAGAAATAAGCAGCTCAGTTTAGCTTTTGTTTTGTTTCAAGTGCCCACCATGACTAGAATGGAAACAGGAAGAAGGCAGTTCCAAGAAAGAAATCACTCCTGTACCAGAATGCTGAAAATGTCTCCAGTTTACACAAGCTAGATTACCTATGCTACAATCGGAAATGACCATTTCCTAAGTAATACTCATATGGTCTGATAGGAGAATGGCATGATTTATGCTATTAAATGGATACATCAAATTGACAATTACTTTATTATTCATCTGTTCCTCATTTTCTGTCTGTTAAAGTACAGAGGAAAATGAAATAAGGCAAATGTGTTACATGATGTTTTCTGAAATTCTGTTGCTCTTAAAATGACAATAAACTAATAGTTTGAAGCATCTGTAGTGGAAAGCAACATGTGAGTACAGACTGGAGTAATGCAGTATTTCAGTCACCACACTTGTACATAGCATAATAATTATAGCTTTTCTAAATGTAAAAAAAAAAAATGACAAGACTGAAGTATTTAATTCAGGTCAGCTGAAAGTGCTTCAGGTTCAAGATATCAATACTGTAATCACCTGACGTGGACTTCTGCAGATGTAGACAGAGATCTCATGAACAAGGATTTTATGCAAGGGAAAGAAGAGTGAGAGACAGTTGGATTAGAACAAAGGATCCACAAAGCAAATAGAAAAGGTGTAGTACAGGCAGAAAAACAAGAGTAAATGACAACAGTTATCCTTTCTTCTGTACCTGAAGCGCTGTTAGACATTTTATTTAATTTCTGCTTTATGCCATAATTGTCAAAGGCAGCTGGATGTGTTGTCACAATTTAATTCTGCAAGAGTTGTTTCCTTGATTGAAGCTGACCCAAATGTCATTCAGCTCCTAGGGTATACAAGATATAAACTCCTTTCCCCAAGACATTGAAAACAAGTATGATTATATGGCAAAATGGATCTTCACATCCAGTATAGTGACATATGGCATAAAAAGGTCTATTACACAAAGCTGCTTTATCCTTATGAAAGATTATGATTATGCAAAGTTATAAATGCACTAAGGCCTTCAACTCTGATACTTACACAACCAAAGTCACTGTAGAAAAAAGGGCTGTCTACTTGGATATGAATTTAAAAGAAACAGATAAAGCTAGTTTATATGAAGCTTCATCATTTTTCTAGAAAACAAATTCAAATCTTGTGGAAGTACTTTCCATCTATCTGGGAAGATTAGGAAACAGTAGTCCTTTAATGGAAGAGTTTACCATTGAATTAAAAAAACAGTTTAGGCTTCCAAGCAAGATAAAATAGTTCTTTAATTAAAGAATAAAGCATACTAAAGCTAAGCAAATGAGAAACATGGACAAGAACTCTAGGCATGCATATGTAAAGGTAAGAAAGACTTTTCCATATATATAAGTAAAACTTTTCTAGTGGTAGATTTCCCATCGTCTTGAAGAATCTAGATAACCATCAAAGAGTACAACCTCTATTAAGAATAAAAACAACAACTTCCATCATGTAAGATGAAGACAGTACAGAGGGTAAACCCTTCTGCTGAAAAAGAAGGTCTTTCTTCAGTGGAAGTCTCTGGTACTGGGTCACATTCACAAGAAAATGGCCAAACCATGGCTATCTAGAGGAGCTACAAGAGATAAACACTTTCCTTTTTTGTTTCTAACAGTGTACTTTGAATAAGAAGGACTAGTGAAATACATAGGCAGGTTCTTCTTTCAATTTCTTGGAAGAGCATCTTGTGCCATTTCTCAGTAATTCAAAACCTGTACAGTATACTGAGAAGAAACAGGCCTGGAGTCCTCCACATTGATCTCAGAAGGAGGAAGACCTCTAGAATGATTTTCCAGTTTTGTTCTAGATGTAACAGGTGACTCAGCTGGTCTGCTAGAATGCTATGTGCCCAATTCAGTTAAACGACTTGTCGGCTATATTTTGAGCGAAAGAGCTAACTCCCATAATTTCATTGTCATCATGTACATTTGTTAAAAATGTGTTCTGTTCTATTTGTTTCTATACCACATTACTATAGTGTTGTCTGTGGATATCTATACTGTTATTCAGACAATTTTTAAATACCCCATGGGCAAGATGTATTGATAACCCCTCAATTGGACTTATAAGTATTCTCATTTGGGTTTGGGAATATAGAAGCTACATTGCCCAAGTAAACAGGTTAACCTATCTAGTCCATATCTTTGCATCTATCATCAGAATCTGAGGAGGCAGGACAGCAAAAGGTCTGCCCAAGCTTTGGATGCTGAAATCCACCAATCAATTTTCTTGACCAGTGCTGGAAACAGTAGGATCTGCACCAGCAGAGAATCCTCCCCCAGATCTCATTATATTGAATGGCATGTTAATGATGAAGAAGTATGAGTATCAGAAAAGTCTGAGCTGTGGTTAAAACAGAGCCTTAATCTCATTCACCCTTTCCACAGTTAGAAAAAGTCATTATTGCGCCATGTTCAACAGATATTCAGCCAATACTTTCTGATGTGAGGACAACAGATCTGACTTTTTCTCATGGCTATAATATTCCTGCAGCTGATTGTTTCACTGAACTTGGAGAAGACTGTTGGTGGCATAAGAATAAATATGAATATCCTACAACTTGACAGATGCTATCACAGGTGTCAGGCAAATGGAAAAACACCCTGACAGCAGTTGTTAAACCTAGGGGAGAAGTGCAACCTAGTAGTGCTGATACCCATTTAAAACTGGAGAAATCTTTGGTGGGATCTGAATTCTGATATACATCACTAGGCAAGGTTACCTTTCAGTACCCTAAACAGAACAAAGTTATCAGGTCTGGAGAGGAAATTTCTAATTGTAAGTATTTACTTAGGATGTAAAGATCCAAATCTGATTTCCACTGACCTAATTTTTGTAGACATTAACAAATAATATAATATCTAGTTATCCTGAAAAGAAAATGGACTTTTTTAATTTTTTAAATTCATCTTCAGAAGAGGCCACGGTCAGGAAAAAAAGAGACTCTGATGTCTTTGGAAGTGGTTGCACATTTGGATTGGGCAAAAAGTCTATACTGTACTCCCACTTACGTGCAGCCTGCAGTCAGAGATCTGTGGAAATGGTTTTCCAGCTGCCCAAAATGTTATCTTTCTTTCCATATCATAAAATTCTTTCTATGAGGGAACAGCATGCTGACTTGGAGGAAGAAGGAAGCGCCTCAACTCAAGGTGTCATTCTTAGCAGTGTTTTGTCTAAAAACTGGGATCCAGCTCTACAAAGTCTCTGCTTTTGAGGGCTCCATTCCTGGTTGGTTGAAGAATATCCATCCTCACAAGATCTAACTTTAAAAGGATGACATCTTGAAGGTAGCATACGGAACAAAAGACCTTTTGTTATTAAAAAATAAAATAATGTCCTACCATGTACCAAAGGGGTTAAGGGGGTCTGTTGCCATGTAGAAAATGTAAGGAAATATATTTAAATCTATTTTCCAAATTCTGAATCATACTATTAGTGTCAACACCAGGAACAACTCATGTAGAGAGAAGGTAGTTCTTAATTTTATCTATCACATTGTAAGGACAAGGCTGATCCTTCAACCAGGCAGGTCTTCCATAATGCCAGTAACTACACATGACTAACAACATCAAACTGTGGGGTAATCAGAGTTGAAAATGTAAAGAATTTGTAAATATATAGATGATGCAATGCCTGTGATAAACTCACTCTTGGCTTCCATAATATTAACCCGTTGAAGGTTGTGCGGGCTGGTAACCCAGTACGTAAAAATCCACTACCAATCATTAGCGGACCGGAGTTCCGCTGTGGAGACCCCTAACCAGGAAAAGCCGAAAGACACAAACAAACCTTGCAACTTCTACAGCTCCCTTCTCTTCCCCATGTTTCTTTCCAACTCTCAATCCTACTTTACTAACATAGGTTCATATGTGTTTACTAGGCTAACAACCACAGGGGCTTTCTTAAGCCTAGCCTGCATCTCAAATATCTGACAAGTTCTGGAACCCTTCATAAGTGTAAGCAGGGGCTTAAAAGATGAAACGCTCACAAGCAGGGGCCTGGGAGAGGAACAATTTACAGTCTGCCAAACCAGGGATGAATTTCATGTTCCCCATCCAATTGGTCTTTAGAATAGCCAGTTCTGGTGCTGTTTGTTTTGCTGATATACTGGAGGTCCATCAGAGTGGGGTCTGGCAATACCTTTTATGCTAGGCATAAATCTCCCCTCAATAGCCTGTTGGAAACAAAATACAGGGATAGGGCCTTAATGTGGTTTGCACAAGACATGTTACTTGTGCCCTGTATTCTTTTAGTGAGGAACCTCTGTGGATGTTCTAATTGTTGGATATGCCTGGCTAGGTATATACCAAAGGGGGCATTGTGCTCAATGATAGCTCTGATTAATGCTGAATACAGTGCAATAATGACGTCCTTGGACCTAGATGCCATATCTTTGTTTATAAGTTGCACAACTTAGAATGATTTCCTCATTACTATAGACGCATGATGGTCAAAGGCTAGATTACTGTCTATGTGTGTCCCAAAGTCCCTGACTACTAGGTCAACTCTTAGGGGTGTGTTGTCAATATCATAGTTACCAAGGATGGATGACTGCCCAAAGGATACTATTATGCATTTCTTGGCATTTAGTTTTAGTCCATGGCTCTGACACAAGCTGTCTGTTTATGTCAGCCCTTCCTGGAGAAGATTTGTATCGTTGGGGGATTCAATGGTAGCTCCTAGTTTGCAATCATCTGCAAGTTTAGCTATCCAGAGGCCAATGACATTGGCCTTGACTTCAGAGAAGTAAATGCCAAAAAGGAGCAGTCCCATGACAGATCCCTGAGGGACTCCTCCAATTAGCCTGGTGCCTCATACAACCACCTAACTACTGCCCAAGTCCTCCTGCAACCTTAATTCAGTTTTCTACTAGTTGCAATCTACATATATATTCTCAAGGATAGGTTACAATTGTCATTCTACCATAAACTTTGCAACACTGTATATGTGTATATACATGTTTTATTTTATGTAATTTGCATAATATTTAACATACTATGTACACTCATCTACCAGAATTATCCTGCCTTTTCAGTACTGTTTTGTAACTGCTGTTCTGAACTTTAACCAGTGCTTCTTAAAACGATCCAGTTCCTTTCAAATATGGAATTGTAACTCCCTCTGGCTGAAATTGATCCAAAACTAGTCACTCTTCTCTTCCAGTTCACAAACCAAAATAAATGATAAGTAAATAAAATAAAATACAATAAAATAAGGAAATAAAGAAATGAAGTAAAATAAATATTTAGAAGCAGTATTTTACACATTAGTCCTTTCATGTTTATAGGCCTCTCTAGATGCACCATAAAGGTAGAGGAAGCATGATGGACATTTGAATTTTGACATGACAATGAATAGCAAAAGATTCAGAGTCCTAGCAACCACAGACACATACAAATTTTGATTGCCAGAATATAAAAAGATATTTTTCTTAACATGAAGCAACACAACGAACAATAAAGCATGTCTAACTAAACTTAGGTACAGCTAAGTCATCCTGCTCCAATTTGGAATAATTGAACTAATGGT
Organism: Protopterus annectens; assembly: GCF_019279795.1. Lineage (NCBI taxonomy): Eukaryota > Metazoa > Chordata > Ceratodontiformes > Protopteridae > Protopterus > Protopterus annectens. The sequence continues at coordinate 679,721,287 of NC_056733.1, forward strand.
TGAAATCTTCCATTTTGTGTAGTTTATTTCTTCTTCTCTTTTTACTCTCTTTTTTTTTTTTTTTTTTTTACTTTTCTTTCTTTCCTTCTTTCCTTTGTTAACCAGGTTGATGGACACCTCATAAACACTGGACTGTATTCTGTCATAACCTGGGCCAAATTGCAACAAAAAAACCTACAGCAGTATACACATGAACAAGAAAAAATAATATAAATTAGAACTGTGAACTAGATATATACATAGTCATTAGAGCTCAACATTTCATTTACCCTAAACAAGTACAAATTGCCTAATAAATCTGAACAATATGAAATACATTCAATGGGAAATAGAACAAAAGAAAAAATAAGAATGAAGATGGTGATAATGAGAAGTCTCCCCCACAATATATACGGGGAAACACATGTCCTTATAATGTCGTTTTTATGCAAGTGAGAGGAAGAAATATTAAGATAAAGATCCATTTAACTCTGAATTAACTTGTCCCTCTATAGATGCATGTGCAAAATGCTCTCATAATGTACCGCCAGCAATCTGTAAAATAACACAAAACTTACATCTTGAGAACCTATGCATACAGTGCAGAGGAGTGGATTCCTCATTTGGCTGCTACCCGTTTGATTTCTAGTAGCATTATTGTGTACAAAGGCACTGGAGGAGCTTGCTGAGGCGGCAAGGGAGCGAGTGGTCATTACTAGCTTGCACATTCTGAGATAAGGGTGTTTAGTCCCACTCCAGGAATACCCTCTTAGGGAAAGCCATAAAATGCTGTCTCTAGGAACTTTGAGGCAAGCTAAGGAGTGCTCTGCACTCTACTCCCTAGCAAGCATTGATGGTGTGTGGAAGCATGCACCCACTGCAGGCTTTGTAAGGGCATAGAAGAAATATAAAATATCCCAGTCCAGCACAGTATGACAATCACAAGCTCCTTCTATAATCTTTCCCTCCCAGGAGCTTCTGACACTTGGAGAAGAAGTGGAATGAATGGACCTATCAGGAGAAAGGCTCAGTGGTAAGGAGGGTATAGGCAGTGAAACACTGTACTTTTGGGAATAAAATTATCACCTTTTTCATAAGTCACCATAGGATTATAAGGCTCACTAGGCTAACAACCCTAAAGGTCTTCTTTAAGCTGAGCCATCCTACTCAAGTGTAAAGGACTGCTTTGTATCCTATCCTATCCTATCTAAATCCTAGAGTATTTATAACTTGGGCATGGGAGGTCAAGCATCTACAAGCTCTCTCTCTTTTTAACAGGAACATATGTGCCAGGCCAGGAGTAAATGTACAATTTCCCACCAAATGATCCATGTTGTACTTGAGTAAGCATGGGGGGAAAGCTCTGCTTCACATGAATGGGAAACCTGTTCCAGAGAAGGCGCAGTCTCTGAGACACACACCTGTCTCTCCAGTGTGTCTTATTTATGTTGCAGATAAGGCTGAGATCCCTAGATCGAGGAGGCTGAATCAGGTGATGCTTTGTAGGGCAGGCATAGAGAACCTCTTAGTAGTTGTAGGAGACTGTGTATAAGGATTAGGCTTTGAGGCGGTCCATATACGACATATTGACTACACAGTGTATTCTTTTTGTGAAGAATCTCTGTGGAAACTCCAGTTGTTGCATATGCCTGGTTAGATACATACTAAAGGGGAAACTGGACTCATTTATTGGTCTAATGAGTGCTGGCTACAATGGAAAAATGACATCTTTGGACTGAATACCATATCCTTATTTACAAGTTGCACAACATAGAGTGATTTCCTTACTACATTAGACACATGGTGGTCAAAGGCCAAGTCAGTGTCTACATATGTTCTCAATTCGCTGATCACTGGGTCTACTCTTAGGGGTGCATTATCAATGCTGTAATTTGCAGGGGTGTCTGTCTTTCTGAAATAGACTATTATTCACTTCTCAACATTGAATTTTAGAGTGTGAATTTGGCACCAATTATTAGTCTGTGTCAAGCCTTCTTGGAGGGTATTTGTGTCATTGAGGATTCTATGACTGCACCTAGTTCACAACTGTCATCAAACATAGTTAGCCAGAGGCCTTTGATGTTGGCCTTCCCTTCAGAGAAGAAGATGGTGAGCAAGCACTGAGCCCAGAGAGACCCTGCTAGTGACCTGCCATTTATTGAAGATAAGGCTGCTTTATTTTTACTTCATTGGTCCTATCTGTGAGCCAGCTGGCTATTGTGCAGGTGACATAGGGGTCTATATCTAATTCTGTGGGCTTATCTGCAATGCCCAAGTCGGGTATCGTGTCAAATGTCTTGGTCAGTTGGCATAATGGGTAAGGTCTTTGCCTCCCATGCACAGGGTACAAGGTTCAATCCTGACCTCCGACTAATGCCTGTTTGGAGTTTGCATGTTCTCCCTGTGTCTCCATGGGGTTTCTCCCATGTCTGAAAAACATGCTGAGTGTTTCCATCTCAAACTCACCAATGAATGGAGCTGTGGACAGCAGCACAGACTCTACATGGTGCCCTATAGGGGGGAAGAGTTGTACAGACCAACCGCTTTGAGCATCTACTGTGGTGCGCAGTATCCTCAAGATAGGAGAACACGGATCACAGACTCAGCACCATGGCAGGGATATCCACTCACCAGTGTAAAATATGGCTCTAGGTGATTTGGTCATGTTGACTAATGTCGCCAAAATGGGCATGGGTAGTTACCGGTGATAAGTGGGTTGAGGACCCGGCCTATTCCTACCTACGCCAGGGACCCATGCTAATAGTGGGAGGGGTATATGTGCCCCTATTGGACAGTGTACGCCCACCATAAAGCCCAGCAGCCCTGGGTCAATAAGCTATTGGCCGGCCGGTGTCGAGTTGCCTAGCCTGGGTTACCTGGGATAGCTGTGTTGAATGAAAGCTAAATGTAAAACCAACCAACCTGCCAAAAATGAACTGAGAATTGCTACGCTTGATGTAGGTTCACTGACAGAATGCAGCTTGCAAGTAGATGACATGATGATACGGAGGAGGCTGGACATCCTATGTATCCAAGAGACAAGATGGAAGGGCACTGCAGAAAAGCCACTTGGCTTTGGATCCGGACTCTACTACTCAGGTGGGGGACAGACTAGAAATGGTGTAGAAACTGTAGTGAAAGAGAGGCTTCAGAAGGCAGTGAGGGATATCATCAGAATTAATGATCAACTCATGGCAATCAGACTCCAGTGTAATGATAGGGCAGTATTCATAATCTCAGCCTATGCCCCGCAGCAGGGTTGTGATATGAGGAAAAGAGTGTATTCAGACAGCAATTGCAGGATCTACTAGATAAAGCAGGACAACATGAACTGGTGTTGATCATGGGTGACTTGAATGTACATATCGGGACAGACAGAACAGGATATGAGGACTGCCTGGGTTCACATGGGTGGGGCAACAGGAATAAAGAAGAAGAAGCCATGCTAGACTTTGGTCTGGCAAATGGCTTAATAGTAGCCAACACATGGTTCAGAAAGAGAGACAGTCACAAGATCACATAGAAGAGTAGCCAACACGCAAACTCATGTAGACTTCCTCCTGGTAAGGAAAATACACTGGGGTAGAATCCATAATTGCAAAGCCATCCCTAGTGAAACAGGTGGCCTACAGCATAAACCACTAGTTGTCACAATCAGCTGCAAGCAGTGGTCAGAGAAGACTCTAAGGTCAACAGAGACCAGCCTGAACTCCTGGAAGTTGACTGGAGAGAAAGTACAGCAGTTCAAGGAATTACTCATGGCTCTAGCACCCCATGAAGAGGAGGAAATAGGTAGAGTTGAACAAGAATGGCAGCACCTAAAACAGCATGTGTTAGGACTACAGAAAAGATATGTGGCCGAGCCAGGTATAGAAATAAGGTACATATGGAAAACTGGTGGCGGAATGCAGACGTCCAGGAAGTCATCAAAAGAAAGAAGGAGTGCAGGAAGAACTGGGAGATAGAAATGACTGACCAGGCTAGGAAGGACTACTAGTTGGCTAACAAAGAAGCTAAGAAAGAAGTTGCAATAGCAAAGAATAGAGCATTGGAAGCACTCTACCAACTTCTGGAAAGTGACTTAGTAAGTAGCACAAAGAAACTATATCAGGTTGCAGGGCAAAGACAAAAAGATAAAAAAGACAGTCAGACACCTTTTATAAGGGATGCCAACAACAACCTGCTCACCAGTCCACAGGACATCAAAGGCAGATGGAAGGAGTATTTCCAGCAGCTTCTGAATGAAAAAAACTCCACAGAAGCTCTACTGCCCCAGAAACAGCCTACAATGAGAGAAGAAGAGGAGCCCACCCTAAAAGAAGTAAGAACAGTTCTAAGGAAAATGAAGTCAAGGAAAGCAGCAGGCTCATATGAGGTTACAGCAGATATGATAAAGATGCTAGGTGAGATAGGGGAGAAATGACTCCTGAGGGTACTCGTAGCAGTGTGGAGAGAAAGACGTATCCCAGATGACTGGAGAATAAGCACAATCATGCCAGTGTACAAGAACAAAGGGGACATCCACAAGTTTGGGCAGTACAGAGGCATCAAACTCCTAACACATTGCATGAAAGTTCTGGAGAGGGTGATTGATAAACGGATGCACAGAGAGGTAGAAAGTAAGATGGGAAATGAGCAGTTCAGATTCAGATCAGGATGCAGCACAAGTGACCTGATGTTTGCAGTGAGTCAGATACTTGAGAAGAAGCTAGAGAGCAGGAGAGAGTCCAATTGGGCATTGCTAGACTTGGAGAAAGCATATGACAAGTTCCCAAGAAAGCTGATCTGGGCAATACTATGGTGGTTTGATGTCCCAGAAACATTGGAAGAATTAGTGCAGGCTATGTAGAAGTACCCAATGACTCAAGTACGAATGGTGTTCGGCCTCACAGAAGGGTTCCCAGTGGGAGTGGGTGTACACCAGGGTTCAGCTCGGAGCCCACTGCTGTTCATACTGGTGGTGGACAACATTAGCAAACAGATTGGAGGGGACAGATCAACAAAGTTGCTTTATGCAGATAATGTGGTATTACAAGCAGACTCTGAGCAAGAACTTCAGCAAAGGATAGGAGAATGGAATGCAAAACTGAAGTAATATGGGATGAAACTAAGCACAGATAAGACAGTGGTAATGGCAGCCAATTGGGGAAATCAGAAGAAGCTGAGAATAGAGATAGAAGGGAAGATAGTGGAATAGGTAAACTGCTTCAAGTATCTGGAAGAGGTGGTTGAGGAGAAGGGAAGTCTGAATGAAGAGGTCGAAGCTAGAATCAGAGGGGCTACAGCCAACTGGCATAGAGTGTCAGGTGTAGTCTATGACAGAAGAATGCCAAAGAGGCTGAAAAGTAAGGTGTACAAGACAGTGATGCTACCAGTAATACTGTATGGTACAGAAACCTGGGCGGTAATGGCAGAACAGTTGAAGAAGCTAGAGGTGATGAAAATGAAGTGTCTTAGAAGGGTGGTAGGATGCACACTATGGGACAGACGAAGAAATGAGGACATAAGAGTAGAAGCCAAAGTAGCTCCAATTGCAGAAAAGATCAAAGAGAACAGATTATGGTGGTTTGGGCACGTGCAGAAAAGCAGAAGAGAATCTGGTGAGGAACATTTGGGGCAGACAGGAAGAAGGTAAGAGGAAGTGAGGATGTCCAGCAAAGAGGTGGATGTATTGTGTGAAAAAAGATCTACGACATTCAGGCATGAGTGTTGAAAAAGGCAGGAGTGTGGCACTGAATCAAGATAGTTGGCAACAGTTAACATGATACCCTGACACCATGTAAAAAAATGGGAAAAAGGGGGCTGGTGATGATGATGATATCTTGGTCAGGTCAGTATGTACCATTTTGCCCTCATCCATTGCTTTGACGATTTTCTTAAAGAAGTCCACTAGGTTGAGTAGTCATGACCTACCCTAAATGATCCAAACTGAGTTGGATCCAGTATGTAAAAGTCACCTATGTCACCATTTATCATATCTATGGTTATTCTTTCCATGGATTCACATATTCCTCATTCTGTCCCTCTAACTCACCCTCATAATTAATTTCACCCTTTTCTAAATCAAAAGCTCAGGGTCAGTGGTTGGAATTTGCCCCCTCTTGCCAGCAGCCTTGTATGAATGATAGCAAATGTGTTCAATTTATTGTAACAAATAACTCAGGAAATGTTTCAAAGTCACCAGTAAAAGCATCTTTCCTGCATATAGATTTCTGCCTCAAACTTTCATTTGAATCAGCTTTCTTGCACTACTTGCCCTTTCTCATTAAACTAAAAGCAGCTCCAGCCTGGCTTTGAATTTGGCTTGTCTGATCATTTTTGATTGTTACAGTTTTGTGATACAACTGACCAATGACCAATGTAGCTTTCTGGTCATTTCCCAGTTGCGAATTAACTATAGATTATTGTTAAAGAATCTAACTTAATTTTCTTGATTTTAAACTGGTCTGACTTTTAGAACACTCACTTTCATTCAACTGAAAAGCTTGCTGCTAGTACAGTGTGTTATAGAAAATTTGCCTGGCAAACAAAAACTTTAAATTCATAGGGACAAAACTTTCCAAAACACAAATCTTAAATGAAAACAGTTATCCATAACGTAAGCAACACAAGCACACCTACTAACAAACATATTCACTTCAGTAGTGTTTTAAACCACATCCTAATAACATTAAAGTTTCATTTGCACATTAATGAATTAGTATGCACAAGTGCAAGGAACTAGCAGCCTAAATTTTTTACCAGCATAAATGTAATCAATGTTATTTTTGCCAGAGGCACCAGAACTAAATATGACTTTAACATTATTCGCTCCTGAGAAATAAAATTGTTATACCTCAAGAACTTCACAGATTGCTGCAACTTTCAATAATCTGTTGTACCAGTCTGTTTAAAACCTCTCAACTATAATCAGATCTCAGAGATATGTTAACTGTAAGACATCTCTACTTATCCGTTGCCAGTGAAATTCAGAAACAGTTAAAAATACTTCAGAATAAGGGACAGGACTCTTGGGCATTTATTGAGATGCTTGTCTGTAATATGGCTTGGAGACCCCATTAGATTTTCTACCTTGCAACCAACGTAAGTCTGTAATTCCACAGAAAGTGAGCAACACATCTGGCAACCAAAAGGAGGCTATGTAGGGAGGAGCTATACAATGCTACAGAAACTGGGCCACCGATGTCCCTGTGCAGGGCCAATGCCCATAGGTTCTGAATTATTTTAAAGAGAGGAATGAGGGATATATCACGTAACAGTGCCTTATAAGACCAGATGGAAATTTTAAATAATCCTGTTTAATAGTGCATTACAAAAACAGATAAACAATTTAAATAATCCAGTTTAAACAAAGTGAATCAATTTATTACCCATTTATCTGAGATAATGTGGTCTGTGAAGTTGTATGCATAGAAATGTAGGTGTGATGGCAACACCCACACAGGTGGGGTGAAGGGGGTAAAGGAACCCTCAAAAATGGTTTAAATTTGAGAGTTTTAACTACTACTACTATGCATCAATCAGATAATGTGGTGCTCTGCACATAAAATCGCATCTTATTCACCCAAAACATTGTAACACTGAAACTGTTACTGCTGTATGATTTTGAATATATTTCAGAAATGCAGAAAAAATGAATGACAATTGAAATGTGCTCTGCACTAGTTCAGAATACAAATCAGTAGCAGCTCCTGCAACAAAGTACAACAAGACTATAAAAAATGAAGATTACATGTAATGCTGGTACAAAAACTAAAATGGAAAAGAAAACAGCTGAAATTTTATCGTCAGCTGCAGAAAAATATTCAACATATATTAGAAAACCTATACAAAAGACAGCCAGCTTCAACAGCAGACACATTTCAAGAAAAAGCAGGTGACAGCCCTAAAAAGTCTACTGGTTATATAAAAATATGCAGCTTTTCTCACTTTCATAATACATTATGCAGCCTGCAGCACATTTAACTCACACCCTTAATGTTGATAGCTGAAACGCTAGAGGTCTCTTTTACTGTGTGCTACTATAACATTATTCTTTTCAACACACACAAAGAAAAATGATTGCCTTTCATTATATGCAGACTGTGTAGCCTTACATGGTTGTAGGTGGCATTTACACCTAAATATTTCAGGAATACAGTGTATGTTTATTCCAGCAATTTATCCATTAAATTCTACCTGATTTCTTAAAGTCATTGTGATGACCCTCCACTGGGCCAGTAATCAAGGAGCCTCAATCCTCACCACTGGCACCTGTGGGGAACGTTCACTGGGAGGATAACAGATACATAACCAGTGTCTCCAGATGCAGCACTCTGCAACAAGCACAATTTCTCTTAAGAGCACACAGGGAACACAGTCAGTCCAGGTTCCTCTCTCTTTCTCTAGATCCCCAATAAGACTCCCCACCGGCACAGCTATAGAGTTGAGTCCTTGGCCAGGGTACCAAGCCAAGTCCCCAATACTCTCTCTGTCCAACTAGTGCTTCATGTCCCTGCCCAAATAGCTGACACACCCACTCTTTGAGATTTGATTTGCATACACACACACACACACACACACACACACACACACACACACACACACACACACACACACCTGGGAAAGGCTGGCACAGGTTTAATAGCTATGCCCCCTCTTGCCCAGACTAAAAAGTAGTTATTGTTGCCACCAGAACCTCTTGCCAGCTACTTTAAGGCCCTTAACAAAGGGTGTCCAAGTTTACTGCATAATATTAATACTAATACAAATAGTAGCTTGACCAAGAGCAAGGCTATTAGGAGTGGCCCACATAGTGTCACCAAATAAATATGCAAATACACTCAAAACTTAAATATCTCTACAAAGATCAGCCAGAATGAAAGGTTTACATATATTTAATAATAAATACAAGAACAAGAAAATAGTATATATTCACAGTGACATTAGAGTTCAAAATTATGGGAAATATTTAAAATAACATTGCAGGACTGGCTCAGAGAGATAAAGAAAAATATGTAAACTAAGTTTTTCTATATTCCTGACTGAATTAAAGAGAATCATACTATTCCATAATAGCTTACTTAATAGAGCAAAGCAGATGATGTGGTGAATGATCCTTCTTGTTGTCAGGCTCAAGACAGAATACAGAATGCTCAGTCTCACTAAGAGGCTTCTCAAATATAACTAAAATATTACTTCTGGGATAGCTTGTAGAATGACATCACTTCTGGTCATCTGACTTCTAGTGCCCATGCAACCCCCCCCCCCCCATTGCTGGAAGCTGGCAGGATTTAGCACTTACCTCTAAAAATACACACACAAGGGCTTTTGCTCAGATCTGTGGCAGCTGCTGGAAGTCATAAAACAATTTCATACCTCCATGCTTCCAGAGTAGTAATTAGTTCACCCAAAAGACAATGCAGAAAGCTTCCAAGTACAGACTTTGTGTCTCTGGCTGCATTGAAACCTGTGAGATAGCATCTTTATGGCCTAGCCCGTAATGTGATTTAATTTCAGATATATTTTAAAGTTTGCTGGACTGAGGTTAACTTCCTGATTTCTAGTTTCTTCTGTTAAAATATATACATTAAAACAGTTACAATAGTGCATGTATATTTATGTTCTCTCCAGTTGGGCACACTGTAGATACATTTCAAACACAAGCACGTTTACAAATACCTTTTCAACACAAACATCTGTACAATTTACAAATCAGTTTGATATACACATTACATACAGTTCTAATACATTTGTAATACCAGCATCTTGTATAAATCAGTTTGATATTCACAAATGGCATATCATTATTTTCAAAATTCCAGCTAGCTGTGCTGGCAGTACCTCCTTTCATTACACCTCTCCCCCTTCGGAAATTCAAACTTGTTTTTCAAGTGCCCCTTGAGAAAAGTTTCTTGAGAGGAATGAGCCTATCTTAGGATATATTACCCCATATCCTGTCTTGAGATTCCATCTGCTTTGGCATTGCTTACTCTGCTACAGTGCTGCACTGTCATATTATAGGCCTGCAACCATAGGCTCCACCATAGTAACTTGAGATTTTTTTTGGCTGGCTCCATGTAGCCATAGATCCCCCTCAGACTCCTCCTGCCTCCTACTGAAAATACTCAGTACAAGGGCCTCCCTGTCATAAGTTTTCATCATGTTAAAATGGTACAATTTGTGCCCCTGCCTCCTGCTCAGCAGTTCTACCATGTAGTTAACATCACTGACCTTCCTTACCACTTTGAATGGTCCCACCCAAGATGACTGCAGCTTATTGTGTCTGACAGGAATGAGAACCATAACCTGCTGCCCACAACATAATCTCTGGCTTGAGCATTCCTGTCATACCAGACCATTTTCTGCTGTTGGCCCTCTGCCAAGTTCTCCTGGGCCAAGCCCATGAGTTCCCTGAGCCATGTCCTGAGGTTCAGGACTTATATCACAAAAGACTCCTTGTAGGATTCACACTCACCTTCCCAATCATCACAAATCAAATCTAGAGGTCCCCTCATCCTATGCCCATACAGCAACTCAAAGACTGAAAAAGCTGTGGATTTCTGGGGTACCTGTCTGTATGCAAACAGTAGATGGGGCAAATATTTTTTCCACTCTCTCTTAAACTGGCCTGCATGGTCTTTAGTGCAGAGTTTAACTTCTCCATAAGGCCATTAGTCTGGGGATGGTAGGGGGTGGTCTTTAGGTGCTTCACCCCACAGTGCTTCCCCAGACAAGCCAGCAAGTCTAACATGAAATTGGTACCTCTGTCAGTCAGTATTTCTCTTGGGAAACGTACCCTGCTGAAAATCTCTAAGAAAGCATTTTCCACCTTTTCTGCCTCAAATGAGGACAGGGCCACTGCTTCAGGGTATCTTGTAGCATAATCTACTACCACTAGGATGTACTTCTTCCCTGTGGAAGTTGGGGTACTCTAATGCCCCACAATATCCATAGCTACCCTCTGAAATGGCTCCTCAATAACAGGCAGAGGCACCAAAGGAGTGTTGACCTTGTCTCCTGCCTTGCCTACTTTCTGGCACTGCTCACAGGTCCTGCAGTACTCTGTTACATCCCTTGCAATCCCAGGCCAATAAAAGTTCTGCATAATATATCTCTTGGTATGTTTTATGCCCATATGACCTGCAAAGGGAATGTCATAGGTTATAGCTAGAAGTGTCAGATGGTAGGTTCTGGGCACTACCAACTGTTGCATTCTCTCACTGTCTAGCCCTCCCTCAGGGGTCTATTCTCTATACAGTAACCCTTTGTTCCAATATAAGGAATCTCCTTTTCCTTGAGAATCAGATGCCTCCCTAGCTACTTACCTCAAGCCTTGTAATGTAGGGTCTGAGAGCTGAGCCTGTCTCAACTTTCTCTTTGTAATTCTTCCTAGCTCCCTTTTGACAGGACGTCTGGTATTCTCTGACAGCTGTGCCTCACTGTCAGCCTCAGTACTACTACTCACTTCTGCCCTTGCAGTCACTCTGTCCAAGGGTGCATCAGTACCCACCAGCAGCTGTGGCTCAGCTACAGGTTGCTCCCTCCCTGAAGTAGCCATCTCACCAGACCTGGCTTCAAGTGTGTGGTCTGTCTGGGTCCTCCCCAGGCTACCAGATCCACATGCCTGTCTCCAAGCCTGACTGCATGTAATTGCATGCACATAAGGTACTAAGGTACTACATTATCAAAATCATTCCCTATTATGACATATGCAGGGATATCCTCAAATACATCTACTTGCTTTCTTTTCCACCCTCCCAGTCAAGGTGAACCCTAGCCAAAGATATTTGGAATGGGGCCCTCATAAAACTCTGACTGAAGTAGACTGCCTAAGCAAGCAGTGCTCCCATTTAACTATTGTTGGCTTCACAATGGTTAGGTCAGAGGCTGTGTCTGTCTTAGCAGTGGCCTGCTTCCCATCTACTAAGATATGATATAACCTCTTGTGGTAATTTGGTACCCTTGTTGTCTCCAGACAACTTACCACAGGCATTCTATTATTGCCACTTGCTGGCTCCCCTACCTTTTGTCCCCACCTTGCCTCCATGGACATATGTATGATATATGGCCCCACTGGTTATATTTAAAACATTTAACCCCTGATCCTGGCCATGTACCTGAACAAGTGGCTTCCCCTTTGCTGGTGGTCTCTATTGGGATGGCTTAGATTGGCCAACATGGGTTTCCTTATATCCATGTGCAGCACTGGGTTTCCCTTTCCTGTGCAGTGATGCCCTGCTTGCTAAGTAGAGATCCCTTTTTCCCTATTTCATCTGTGGTGTTGCATACCCTATCTGCGAACCAGATTCTCATGTCCTCAGGCAAAGTGCTAAGGGCTTGTTCCCTCACCAAAAAGTCTGCCAGCCCTTCAAAAGTGGTGACCTGACACCCACTCACTCACCAATAAAATAAGTGCTTAACTCAGCAATATAATCACACACACTTTAATCTTCCTTGCATCTATGCTCACGAAACGTTTTCTATAAGCTTCAGGTGTTAACTTAAAACACTCTAATAGACATTTCTTTACTTTGTTGTAGTCTAAACAACCACTATCAGACAATTTAGAAATATCAGTTACAGTTTTACCATGGAGTAAGGAGGTCAGGAACCATACCATGAGCCCTTGGTCAACATCATACTGTTTACATAACCTTTCAAACATATGAATAAAACTATCAAAATTATCACCCTCTGTAAATTGTGGTAGAAATTTATTGACCTTTATTGTTTCTGGGGGTCAGTTATTCCTTTCCCCATTACCTCCAAAACCCTGGTGAAGAGTCAGCATCTCCTTTTCATGCTGCCTCTTTCTCTCACTTTCTTTAGCCTCCAAACACCTCAGTCTTTCTGCTGATTCTGCTTTGACCTCCAAACACTGCAGTCTCTATGCTGATTCTAGTTTCAAATGTTTGGACTCCATGTCAAGTATGTTTAACTCCAGATGGATGTTTAAGTCCACTGAGGAAAAGTTGGACTGTCCTGTTTCTGAGAGCTGTACAACCCCAATGCCAGTCTGGCTGTTTTTCTGGTTCCTGGTCTGTGATGCAGCTGTGATTAAGTCTGCAATCATTTCCCCTTTAGTCAGGTTGGCATGTCCCAGTCCTTTGGCTTGGCACATCTCAGACAACTGGCTCCTTGTCAGATTGCCATAATCCTCTGCTGACATCCTTGCCTGCACTCCCTGACTAACTAAGCTAACAAAAGTAAATAAACAAAACTATTGTGATATGAAACTCTGAATGTTCACTGCATGGCTGCTTAAGAGTACAAACACCTTCTTTAGTGACAACTGCTTACAGGCAACAGAAGTTCAATATCCACACCAATGTTACCATATGTGATGTGGTAATCCCACCACTGCCAACAAATATATGATGTGGATGTGACAGCCCTCCACTGGGCCAGTAAACAAGAAGCCTAAATCCTCACCACTGGCACCTGTGGGTAATGTTCACTGGGAGGATAACAGGTACACACCCAGTATCTCCAGATGCAGCTCTCTGCATCAAGCACAATCAAGCATAATTTCCTTTAAGAGCATACAGGGAACACAGTCAGTCCAGGGCTGGTTCCTCTCTTTTTCTCCAGATCCCCAGTAAGACTCCTGACTGGCACAGCGATAGAGTTGAGTCCTTAGCCAGTGTTCCAAGCCAAGCCCTCCAACACTCTCTCTGGCCAACCAGTGCTTCGTGTCCCTGCCCAAGTAGCTGACACACCCACTCTTTCAGATTTGATTTGCACGCGCACACACACACACACACACACACACACACACACACACACACACACCTGGGAAAGGCTGGCACAGGTTTACTAGCTATGTCCCCTGTTGCCCAGACTATGAGGTAGTTAGCACTGAACCCCTCACCAACTACTTTAAGGCCCTTAACAAATGCTGTCCTATTTTACTCTGTAATATTAATACTAGTTCAAATGGTAGCTTGACCAAGAGCATGGCTGTTAGGAGTGGCCTACACAGTGTCACTAAATAAATATGCAAATGCTCTCAAAACTTAAATATCTCAACAAAGATCGGTCACAATGACAGGTTTAAATATGTTTAATAATAAATAAAAGAACAAGAAAATACTAAGTATATATTCACAGTGGCATCTGAGTTCAAAATCACAGGACATATTTAAAATAACATTGCAGGACAGGCTCAGAGAGATAAAGAAAAGCAATATCTAAACTATATTCTTGACTGAATCTAAGAGAATTATATTATTCCCTAATAACTTAATAGAGCAAAGCAGATGATGTGGTGAATGGTCCTTCTTGTTGTAAGGCTCAAGACAGAATACAGAATGCTCAGTCTCGCTAAGAGACTTCTCAAAATAATATCTAAAATATTGCTTCTGGGATAGCTTGCAGAATGACATCACTTCTGGTCATCTGACTTTTAGTTCTGATGTAAAATCCCCATTGCTGGAAGCTGGAAGGATTTAGCACCTACCTGTAAAACTACACACACAAGGGCTTTTGCTCAGATCTGTGGCAGGTGCTGAAAGTCATAAAACAATTTCATACCTCCATGCTTCCAGAGTAGTAATTAGGTCACCCAAAAGATAATACAGAAAGCTTTCTAGTACAAACTTTGTGTCTCTGACTGCTCTGAAACTTGTGAGATAGCATCTTTATTGCCTAGCCCATAAAGAGATTTAATTTCAGATATATTTTAAAGTTTACTGGACTGAGGCTAACCTCCTGATTTCCAGTTTTCTCTGTTAAAACATATACATTTAAACAGTTACAATAGTACATGTACATTTCTGTTCTCTCCAGTAAGGCACAGTGGGGATACATTTCAAACGCAGCACCTTACATATACCTTTTCCACACAAATGTCTGTAAAAATCAGTTTGATATACACAATATACAGTTCTAATATATTTGTAACACCATCGTCTTGTATAAATCGGTTTGATATTCACAAATTACATATAATTATTTACAAAATTCCAGCTAGATGTGCTGGCAGTACCTTATTTTGTTACCGTCATGTACTAGCATTTAAAGTTATATCACTGCTCACTACATTATACAACGGTATGATGTCTTTCCCAATAGCTGAAAACAACTCTGTTTTATTAAAATGTGAGCCCTACATTGAGATAAATAACCTCTTTGCCCATTCATACACAGCTTCATTAATAAAGCACATTTAAAGTTGGGACCCTAACTGTGACCAAAACAACCCAAGATTGATTAGCATCTCAGTCACTGGAGGAGCTGGGCAGGGTGGGGTAGGAAGGAACAACATTCTGTTGGTGCATCCACCCTGGGAGGAAAGGTTGGGACTTCTGTCTGTGATTTGGCACTCTCTTGGTGATGAGGGTATGCCACAATCACATTACACTTTGATGTTAAAAAATTCAGCATTAGAAGGTATGGCTAAAGATGACTGATGTTACATGCAGTGAAGGTCATAATACCAGAAGTTCTGCCCTGTTAGGGCATTTCAAAAAATCCCTCACATATGAGACAGTGTATATATGCTGCTAGAGGTCTCTCTCCATGTATTTGCATCCTCTTTGCAACCTGCTCCAAGTAGTAGTACCGTGGACACTATAATTAGATGCAGTAGGAGCAGAAAGCAAGCAGATGGTCAGCTGAAAAGTATACGATCTGAGAATTTTTAAAAAAAGCTTGTTAATTTGCATTTAAGGTCTGCATGATGGTCAGAGTACTTTAAGACATCACAAAACATAGAGTAAAAATCTTTAACAATCTCAGGTTTGAGTAGCCGGTTGGACACTGGAGAAGCCTGCTGGAGAAACTACAGAATGACTGGGCCACACCCATTTGCCACTACCTGGAAGAGGGGGGAGGGACAGTATCCCTAGATCACACATACTGCCCAGGATCCTCAGTGAAAGCAGGAGAACAAATGGGAAATATCTGCTTGTGAGAGACAGAAGGACAGGTGAGTGACAGTCCCATATAATATGCATTGCACACTCACCTCTGGAGCACTAACATGGTATGTGCAAGGGAAAAGGTTTTGGGTGTACACATACACACACACACACACACACACACACACACACACACACACACACACACACGCACACACGCACACACACGCACACACACACACAAAATGATGGAAGATAATACACAATGGTGGATCAGTCCGCAATCAGATGAAAAAATAAATAAACATCTTTTGAAATGAATTAAAAACATATAAGAAATAATATTAAAAAACAGTAAAAATTTGTAAAAATCACAAAGCACAGTTATCAATGAACGCATAACATCATGGTAAGCAGCACTGACACTCTGCAATGGTAAACAAAGAAACCACATTAAAATGCATCAAAATATAATAAATGAAAATAAACAGAAATGGTACCATAAAAATGCTACTAAAATAAATCTGAAAAAAATAGAATGTGTAGAATATTTATTAGATATATTACAAGAACTATTTTTAGCAACTAACTTCATTACCTTTCACATAACCTATATATTTATCAGTTATCAAAACAATAAAAAACAAATCGCAACAAACTGTTTCATTCATGTTATAAATACACTGAGGCAATTGAGGATATTAGTTACTGCTCAGTAACCACATGCCTAAGTGTAGGTCAGTCAGCCTTTAGCTCCTTGCCTTACCGTGCACCTATGCTTGTGTTTATTGTGCATTTATCAGAACCCACTTAATGATTACTTATGAGCAGTCTGTTTTGCTGGTGCTGGTGATATATACATTTTTTACCCATGTAGCTGTTTAGATACTACAAAAAATAAGTAATACTGTTTGGGTATAAGACACTGCTATGACCAGAGCTTGCCTGACAAAAACTAAGCAAGTCATCAATCAGCTAATTATTGTAACTAACCATTCTATTTCTGTAGGGCACATTTGTCACCTCTTACATAAAACAATATTTTCAATTGAAATCATGGTCCACAGGGAATATAAATATATATATATATATATATATATATATATATATATATATATATATATATATATATATATATATATATATATATATATATATATATATATATATATATATATATATATTTATTTATGTGTGTGTGTGTGTTTTTAAAATCACTGGTAATCTATCTGTTAGTATATTTAACATATTTATTGTTGTAATAATAGCAATAAATATATTTATTGTTGTAATTTATTTATTTATTTTATTTATTTTACATTTGTTGACCGGGCTGGTCTAGCTGGATACATGTCCATTTTCAGTAGAGGCCCGGGGAGAAAAGCTCCACATAGAGATACATAATAGTACAATTACATAAAAGAAGTTATACAGTGTTAAGAAAAAATATTTAGGAAATGTAAAATAGTACAGTGAAAACGAAAATCGAAAATCCCCCCCCCCTTCTTTTTTTTTTTTTTTGTTATGGTATTCCAGTTCATAGGTTACAGTGATAATTTATGCATAAAATGCTTATAATTAGTGTAAGTAGGATAGATTGTAAATATTTCATATGAAGACATGAAGGAAGGGAGGGAATGAGTTAGGGGGAGAAGAAATTAGCCAGGGTTAGTGCAGGTGCATAGCCAGTGATTATTGAGATGTGATTTTAGATGTTTTTTAAAAAGTAGGAGAGAAGTCTGAGCTGTGATTTCGGTCGGAAGTTTATTCTATAATTTTCCTACAGAGTTTGAGAACAAGGAGTCACCTGCTGAGTTGTTTGATTTATTTATTTATTTATTATTTATTTATTTTACATTTGTTAACCGGGCTAGTCTAGCTGGATACATATCCTTTTTCAGTAGAGGCCCGAGGAGAAAAGCTCCAACATAGTAGTTAATACAATATAAAAATACAAGTGAAAACAGTAAGAAAATATTGTACATTTTCCAAAATACACAATGATTGAGAATTTTTTTTTACATAGTTGTTAAAAAGATAGCAGAGCAATCAGAAGGTTATTTATAGCTGAGGTATCTTATAAGCAGATAGTAAATAGAGCATTTCAAGAAGAATAAACATGTTTGCCATTGTTGATAGATTTGGACGTTTGGAAAGGGGTTGAGAATATATGTTTAGTCAGTGTTAATCAGTAGCTTGTTTGAGGAACGTAAATTTTTGAGGTTGTTATATGGTATGATAAGGCTAGAGAGTATAGGAGTGTTGTTAGGTTGATACAGGGTCTTGTGGGCTAAAGTAAGTTGGTAAGATTGAAGCTGGTTAGGGAGTTCAAGCCTGTTTAAGTGTTTAAGATTTAAGCAGTGGTGGGTTCTGAAAGGGGAGCCTGTAGCAAATCTAGCAATATTATTGTAGGAAGTTGCTAGTTTCTTGAGGTTTTTGGAGATATTAGTATATATGGGAGCAGCATAGAGCAGAGTGGATAAAAGGTGAGTTCGAGCTATGGCAGACCTAGCTTCTGGAGAAAGATAGTTTTTGATGCGATAGAGAGATCCTAGTTTCTTATTAATTAATTTTATTGTATTGTTTATGTGTGTCATGAAGTTTAGGTTGTTGTCAATTGTTATACCTAGCAATTTAGTGGTAGGGTCAGGTGAGATAAGGGTACCATTATTAGAAATAAGATTTATTTGTACAGGGGAAGACTTTTGGGTTGGGGTGAAAAGTAGCAATTTAGTTTTTTTGGGATTTAGAAGAAGGCAACGGTAGGAGAACCATTGTTCAACAGTTTTAAATGCTTTTTGAGTAATTGACTGAAGTTCGGTTGGTGACGAGGCAGAGCAGATTAATGTAGAGTCATCTGCGTACTGAATGCAGGTGGAGTATGGGATTTCAGACTGCAGGTCATTTATGAAGATAGAAAATAAAAGTGGACCTAAAATAGAGACCTGTGGAACGCCGAGGGAGATTGGGCAGTGATTGGATAGTTCATTTTGCCAGAGTACGGCCTGCTGACGATTGACAAGGTAAGATGTAAACCATTTTAAAGATAGAGAATCCAAGGAGAGAGACTTAAGGGTGTGGAGAAGAAGTTGATGGTTGACCATATCAAAAGCTTTGGATAGGTCAATGAAAACTGCGGATGATAGTCTATTGTTATTACGGTTGTTGTTGATATAGTTTGTGAATGATAGTAGGGCAGTGGTAGTACTATGAAAAGGTCTAAAGCCATGTTGGCAGTTGGCAAGTAGGTTATTTTTAAGAAGGTGATTGAGTATCTGCTTGTGAATGCATTTTTCCAAAATTTTAGCTATAGGGATAGTAAAGCTATGGGACGATAGTTGGAGAAGTCATTGGAAATTCCACCTTTATGTAATGGGATAATATGTGAGATTTTCCAGATTGATGGTACTTCACCTTCTTTTATAGATCTGTTTATCAGAATGGAAATCGGGTAGGCTAGGGCTTTAGCACCTTTTTGCAAGAATTCTGCTGGGAGTTTATCTGCAGATGGGGAGGTTGGTTTTAACTTTTGGAGAAGGGAGGAGATGTAAGAAGTGGATACTGGTTGGGGATGAAATTGTGGTGGTGGATTATGGGAAGATGTGGGCAAGTTAGATATATCAGGTGATAGGTGGCTAGCTAGAGTTTGAATGGTTTCTGTGAAAAAAGAGTTGAAGGCATTGGCAGTTTCTTTTGGATTATTGGGGTTAGATCCTTGGGGACTGGGTGTGATTGATTGGCCTGGGTAGAGAAGATTATTAATACTAGCCCAGAATTTTTTAGGTTGTCTGGTAGAGGATTGTTGTAATTGCAGATAGTAATTCTTTTTATCTAGCAGGATGGCTCTTTTAGTACTGTTTCTGTGTTCTCTAAAGGTTTGATGGTCTGATGGATTCTTAGAAGTCCGCCATTTTGCCCAATATTTATTTCTAAGTAGGATTTTCTGTTTAGTAGTAATAGTAAGCCATGCAATTTACATAAAAGCAAGCCGCGGTGGTACAGCGGTAGCGTTGTTGCCTCACAGCAAGAGGTTCTCCTGTTTGATTCACGGCTGGAGTGCCTTCTGTGTGGAGTCTGCATGTCCTCTCCATGGTCGAGTAGCCTCCGAAAGACATGCGTGAATGGATGTCCCTTCACTGAAGGTTGGGCGTTGGGCTGGCAACTCGGCACCATAAAAAAATCCTCTGCCAATCATTAGCGGACCGGAGTTTTGCTGTGGCGACCCCTAACCGGGAAAAGACAAAATCTGTTGTAATAAAAGCAGCGTAAATATTCTCCTGCATTAGGTTAAGATAAATGTGCTTTGAAGGGATCAGAACAAAAAAAAGTTCAAGGAGGTATCCTTGTCAAACTCATCCATATAACAGCATTTACTAAGACTGTAATCAATAACTATCCCAGAAATCATCCATCCAGAAAGTATATCGGGATTGGTTTAGTTTTAAATGGCATGAACCTGCAATTTACATGTATTTCTAGATCAATATAACATAAACTTTGGTAATCATGCAACACAGGCACGGTTAAAAGGAACCTGACCACCTGTGTCAAGAGCTGTGACCAAAGGGACTGTTTCTGTGATGCAGGAAATTGCAATTCAGAGAGACATATTAGCCACTGTATGGACTAGCAACTGTATGGACTAATCTGCATATCTGTGAATCACGCTTAACTACCGTGAGTGTAAATTGGCACTTTCTTGTGTAGTCAGCACTGGTGACCAATGCATTGTTTAGGCACTGGTACACCTCCTGTTCTCTCTCCCACACACATGCACACATTTGATCATAAATACACATACACACACACACACAAACATACCTCTTACCTGTCCCTGAGCTGACAGAATGTACCTGATGTTTTTAATTTTGTCCCTGGCCTTGGAAATCACAGATCCTTACAGTCACCCAATGATACCAGATATTAGAGCTTCATTCTTCCTGATGTTCATGAAATGCATTGTGATACTAGACCTGTTGCTCTATTAACTTTTTAAGTGAGTCCCAGTAACAGAGTAAATATTTCCCCAGTGTCATCTTGTGTCCCTCCTAGATTTCTATCTAAGCCTCCTCTACACAGACACTCTCAAATCCATCTCAACTGTCTGTCCCTGATTTTACAGGATGCCCTGCTGTTGCCTCTTATTGGTGTCCTTTTCTTTGTAACTTACAGACTGTTATAGTCATTAAATAATGCCAGACATTAGAGTTTCATACTTATTATAATGTGAAACAAAATTGCTACATAAATTAGTCAATTAATGTAGTGGGTTAAGGCTGCTGCTTCTTGTGTCAGTGGTTCAGGGCTTGAACCTCCGCCCTTTTAGTTTATTTATTTGTTTTTATTTTGAAAGACTTTGGAAATATTTGAGTAGCACCCCTGGTTTCTAGTGGTGGTGCAGAGGACTAATGCACCCTGTGTGAGTGTCAAAGATACAAAGGTTTGAATCTTTTTAAGTGCCTTTAGAATATAATATATAGAGTATCCCTAGTGTTTAGTGTTCCCCTGCCCTACATATTTCATGC
Source organism: Protopterus annectens (assembly GCF_019279795.1). Classification (NCBI taxonomy): domain Eukaryota; kingdom Metazoa; phylum Chordata; order Ceratodontiformes; family Protopteridae; genus Protopterus; species Protopterus annectens. The sequence continues at coordinate 679,742,633 of NC_056733.1, forward strand.
TACAAAATGTTTGTTTTATTATTTTATAAGTGCCTTTAAGGCATGATATAAAGAGTTAGCCATTGTGTCTTGTATTCCACCCACCCCTTATCCTTTGTGCTGCACAATATAAGAAGTTATGCCTGGTGTCTAGTCCCCCCATGCTGCAGGATGTGCTCATTAGTCTAGGAGAGTGTGGATGTATGACAGACACACACACACACACACACACACACACACACACACACACACACACACACACACACACACACACACAGCCCCTCTCACCAGATCATATTCATGGACACACTCACTCATACACACACACACACACACACACACACACACACACACACACACACACACACACCTACCATACCTATGCCCTAACTAACATCACCCCCATACTGCTATCTCCCAGGCATTCAAACACACACACACACACACACACACACACACACACACACACACACACACACACACACACAGCCCCTCTCACCAGATCATATTTATGGACACACTCACTCATACACACACACACACACACACACACACACACACACACACACACACACACACACACACACACACACACACACACACCTACCTACCATACCTATGCCCTAACTAACATCACCTCCCTACTGCAATCTCCCAGGCATTCAAACACACACACACACACACACACACACACACACACACACACACACACACACACACACACACACACACACACACACCTTATACCACTCATATCTCTACATACACACTCACATATGCAGCCACACACAAACATACAAGCATACACCCACCAACACTACCTGTCCTCTAAACTCCCTGACACTTACTTCTAACACAATTGGTTGAATACAAGTCTTTGTCCATGTTCATTAACATGGGTAACTGATGCAATTTACATAGCTGAGTGCTTCTTTGAATCACTGAGTTGCATAAATGCTTTATCGCATACATTTCTGGGGAGGGGAGCACATGACTAATTAGCATAGGCCGCTCCACTGGTCATACCACAATGCATTTGTGGTAGAACACAGAGACAGCCCACTGTGGAGCTGCACCTCTTCCTGGTGCAGAATTAAGTTAGGTATGTATATGAATTTGGACCAGGAAGATAAATCACCATAGCAGAGAAATCTAAATTTGCAGTTTCTTTTCCAACTATAGGTCAACACTGGGACAAGACCACCTACATGTGATAATAGGGACGTTTAAGACCACAGCCATGCCAGAACATTTTATACCAATTTACCCACCCCATGGTTTCAGGAACCCTTTGAATTGCTTTATTTCTAAAAGATAACAAATAGTTATTGTAAGTTACTCATACAGTTAGAAGACTAGACAGAGTGACCACTTTATTTAATTCTTCATCCTAACTGTAAAACAATTTCCCGAAATAAACCTTTGCTGATACTTTCAAATAATCTGAAAGTGTATCAAGTGATTTGTTTTTACCTGTAAAAATATCAAAAAAATGTACTTGATCTGGAATTAAAATTTACCAGGATTCAGAAAAAATGCTTACACGAGTGCATACGGGCCAAATAGTGCAGTATAAGTACCAGTATGTGGCCCTATCCTGATTATCCAGTAGGTGTATTGTTGCACACTGAGGTCCAAATAAGAAGGCCGTTTCCTAGTGAAAAGAAAAAAATACTGTGAAAAGAATGGGACAGCTCACTGGTGGGTCACATGACATTATGAGCCCAGTAACGTGCATGCAGCATGCCCTCATCGATGCACACTCACAAATACAACAATAAACCTCTATAAGTACAGCTGAGAGCCCAGATGAGGGCTACACAGAAAAGTCCCTACTATTTTATATTATAAATTTGAAGGAAATGGGCAGATAGGACAGGGAGAAAGGGGAAAAAGCAGGCAGAGAAACATATGGAAGGGAAAGTGTAAACGTAGAGTGGTACTGGGTGGTAACCAATGGCACATTTCTTTTGACAGCTGCCCATTGTGTGACGTTTTAAAGAAGGTTAGAGGGGATAGTAAAGTAGGGAAGTTGTGGTTAGGAAAGAAGGTAAATGGATGGCAGCAGAGGAAGACAAACCAGAACAAAGTATAAAGAGCAGTGGGGAGGTACTGACACAAATGAGGACAGGAGCACATAGGAAAGGCACAGACAGATGGACAGCGGGAGGGCAATCTGCAATAGGAAGGGCTGGAATACAAACTGTGGAAGAAAATGAAACTCAGAGAAGGCACACCATGATGGAGGAAGAATGATGGCTGACTGCCATGCTGCACAGTACCACACCCAGACTGAGGTTAGTCACCCCCATGGTCACTGTCATGGCTGGGCCAAGCCACTGTTCGCCCATTGTTCAGGGTCAGGAAGCTGTGTGACTCTACTAGATTCACAAGGGCACACTCTTGGCTGTCAATGAGGGTGTCCAGCCATGGACCACCAATGCTGTTACCAGGCTTTCCTCCTCCTGCTGGGAGACATACTGGGACCCCAAAGTGATGCCCACTGACAGGGAGCTTACATCTTCAACCAGAGACAAACTACAAGAGGGCACATGGGAAGCCTCCAGGTCATCCCCCTGGTGGATGACCTACATCACCTTGCAGAGAAGTAGGCCTGGAGACTGCTGGCTTACAGGAGGTGAAGACAAGGCATGTGAATGGTGCACTGGCCTCTACTGCAACACATCTGTTGCCATGGACAACACTGCATAAAATATAAACATAAATGGAGGAAAATAAAACAACAGGGGACAAATAAAAAAGGAAGACAGTGATAAAGAGAAAAATAAAAAAAAAGAAAGTGCAATAATTATTAGTAATATCTCCTACACAGGATGGCAGTACAGGCCCTGAAGGAGAAAAATTTTGTTAAATAAGAAATGGCACACCAAATTCCACAGGCAGTCCCTGACACAAATGTGCTATAGAGGTCTGTGCTTCACAAGGGGTAAGATTAAATTTTACCTAACCGGTCTCATGTGTGTAGCATATTGACACATTCCATGAGTTACAAACAATGTGACGGCAAGTGGCAGTGAAGATGGGCTAAGCAACACCCTCAGTATGTACTGCCAAGCCTGGAGGAGCTTAGCTGCAGGTGATAGGCACATCCTACCAAACATTGCCCTGTATGGCAGTGGGCAGACTATGCCATGCTACAGAAATCTAGTGGTAAGACTGTACCTTGACATATGATAGGAACTGTGAGGTATCACCTGATAGTCTGTTAGATACAGGCCCACAATATGCCAGGTGTAAATGACAGAGTCAGGGATAGTGGAGTGGCCAGTTTAAGAGCAAGGCATGGCAGGCTGACAAGGACATTGTGTATTAACAGTAGTTTGAACAGATATAGGTTCATAGGTTAGTGCTAAGCTAACTGCTCTTGCGAGCCATTTTAATCTTAGCCAATTATCCCTTGTGAGACTCAAACCCTGCACCTTGCGTTTGTAAGGCAAACACCTTAACAATTAGGCCACCCTCCCAACATATGGACATGGCATTGAATGTCGCCAACCCATCAGGTGTAATGCAGACAATGATACCCGGGATAGTGGTGTCACACCCACTGTCATCCTAGTCTGCATAACTATGATGCTGTTGGGAATACCTGGTAGTAGGCTGGAGAGAAGAACAGTTCAAACTGTAGTTACAAGGCATGTGACATTTAAAGCAAAGCAAAACAACAACGAGCAGCATAGCAAACATACACAGTGAAGGAGGTGCTAACAGATACACAGCTGTAACATTCATTCCATATGTGTAACCATGCCTGGACAGTCATGCTCACCTCTTCTGGCATATCATCCTATTTTGCTCTATCCCATCAAGTAGCAAAAAAAAAAAAAAACAGAAGAAAAGAAACATGTCCATAAACACCAGTAACTGAATATAGGTGAATGAGAATGCATACATATGTATAAGGAACCATCAGTTAGTACTACTTACTGTAGAATGCTGTCTCATCTCACTGACCTCTTCATCCCATTGGCAGAGAAGGTTACAGTGGCTCTTCTTCAGGATGTTGTAATGATGTTGGCACTGTTGACCAAAGTGGGTGATGCCCGTCCGTCACTCAGCTCCCCATTAAGACAGTGCTACACATTCTCTCTGAACCCTCATAGGAGATTCCCAGTAGGTATTTATGCATCATAAGGGAACCCTTTCAGAAGCTATGACCACTTCACAGATTAATATTTGGAGGAACATGGTTGAAGAATTTGTGTCAACACACTTTGCAGGAACCATGTGATCCATATCAGTAGGCAGAACAGCAGCACTATGTTGCCCTGTGCCACTACAGCCATGAGTCAACAAAGGTGCTGTCTGGGTTTTGGGGACAAGGAGCACTGAACACAAACTATCGGACTTGTCCTTACTCAGCTGATATCTATGGTGGTGGCACACTGTGTCTACATTCCACAAAGCAAATGTCCATGTAGAAGTCATGGATTTGTCATCCCATGTGCACATCACTTTGCAATCTACAGTGCATGTGCACAGGCAGGCACAATTCTCATTGCACAGTCTAGGACTGGTATGCATTAAGTTACACATGTAATTCAGAGACATTCATCTCAACTGCTTTATTTGCATGACTGCCATGTTATAGAACCTGAAATAGCATGATATAAACTGCAAATCACCACTGCAAGTCTCATTGTGCTATTAAGTTTTCTCTGGAATAATGAGTGCATCCCAAAGGAAATATTTAGATTGGTCTACATTGTGAAGAACTGTTCAACATTTGCTGTGGTAGGGCTACACAGACCAGTAGCAAATGGGGAGAGTGCCTGAATAACTGTATGATTTTTTTACTGTAGTTTAGATGCCCCACAGCAATCTGCTGACTGGGGGATAAGGAGCAGAGAGAGGCCTGAAATTATGAAAAAGAGAAGGCAGGGCACAGGTACAGGTAGCAATAGCCCACTAGATGTATGGCTTAGGGGCTGTGAGAGGTGGACTGTGTCACTTGGTGGGTGTCTCAGACAGACAGGGAGGGATGTGTTTCAATGAGCAAACTCTGCATCCATGGATCAGATATACTATATATAGTGGATAGGGTGGGGTGGATCATGCACAATGGATAACTGATATAGGGCAAGGGTAATTCTGTGAAGCATGCAAAGGTTGTAGTTTGTTGGACAAAGGTAATTGTAGGCTGATGATAGGGTGCTGATCACAACTGAGTCCATCCCTATACTGCCTTACTGGACCACTATGGAGAAGTGTCCTGTGATGCAGTATTATGGCAAGCAGAGCACCCTATGATGGCATAACTATCATATGGGTGCATGACTGGTAGAGATGGTAATGTGCATATTTTGTGCCCACTCACTGACCATGGAATTGCATGTACATTTGCAGGTACATACATGGTGCCTAAAGAGTGGAAGCAGCTTGAGAAGGTTTCCCAGGATAGACCAATGTGCAACTGCAGGCCCTCTCTGAACATGGACTGCGGATTCTGAGGCACAGAAAAGCCCAAGCATGTCATCTGGAAATGTATGAGGTATGACATGGTTATGAATGTTAATGTAGCTGGTGTCCAAAACAGGGCAGCATCTGTAGAAAGGAGATCTGAATGAAGCTCATAAATGTCAACAAGGACCGAAAAGTCTTGGATGCTGTCATTGCCACTGTGTTGTGTGACACAGTGACAGGTGGAAGATAAGGAAACTATGGCAGCAGTGATCACTTTGCCATTCATAGCTGATGATGCAGGGTTATAAAAGGTCATAGTGGGAATGTAAGAGATTGGGTTTCATGAGATGTGTCGATAGAGACAGTAAGGAAGGGAGATAGATATACTACTGGTGGACTGATGTGATGTAACAAGTAAGGGGTAAACAGGATCATAGAAAGGCTTTGTTTGATGTGAACTGGGTAACCTATTCCTGAGGAGTGGCAACCTCTGAGAGACATATATGTCTCTCCAGTAGGTCCTATTTATGTTGCAGGTCAGGATAAGGTCTCTGGAGCCGATGACCCTTGTCCCATTTGACTTACAGATGTGCAGCATTTCCATTAGGTTTGGATCCGAGATTTCTCTGTAGGCCAGACACAAGTCTCTTCTAAGTAGTCTGTGTCTACTAAGTACAGTAACAGTGACTTCATTCTGTCAATGTGTGACGTGCTGGAGACCCTGAATTTTTTGGGTTAGGAATCTCTGAGGTTTCTCAAGTTGCTGCAGATGCCTGGTAATGTACATACCAAAGGGAGCACTGTATTCAATTATTGGCCTGATGAGGGTCGAGTATGAGGATGTTATGACTTCTTTCACTCTTGAGGCATTGCCTTTGCTAATGAAGCGAGCAATGTAGAATGTCTTCCTTACCACAGTAGACACATAGTGGTCAAAGTTTAGGTTGCAGTCAACTTGCATTCCCAAGTCTCTCACTACTGAGTTGTTACTTAGGGTATTATTATTTATATGATAGTCTGAAGGGATAACATTTTTACCGAAGTGGATGATAATGCATTTTTTGCATGGAGTTTGAATCCATGGCTTTGGCATCAATCATTGGTTTCTGTAAGTCCCTCTTGAAGTATATTGACATCATTTGTAGATTCGGTGATTGCTCCTAATTTGCAGTCATCAGCAAACGTAGTCAGCCACAGCCCCTCTGTGTTGGCCTGAACTTCTGAGAAGTATATTCCAAACAATAGGAGACCCAGCACTGACCCCTGTGGAACCCCACTGATGACAGGTCTGCATGTTGAGGTAAAGTCCCCAACTTTGACTGATTGAGATCTGTCGGTGAGCCAGTTAGCAACCCACCTGAAGACATAAGGGTTAGTATTCAACTAGGAGAGTTTATCAATGATGCCCAAATGTGAGATTTTGTCGAAGGCCTTAGCTAAGTCAAGGTAGGCTGTATGTACATATTTGACTTTGTCTATGGCTCTGGTGACATTTTTAAAGAAGTCCACCAGGTTTAACAGGCATGACCTGCCTTTGACAAAACCAAACTGTGTTGGATCAAGGGTTTGGATATCACCTATATCCTTATTTATAAGGTACATGATGATTATTTCCATGCCCTTACAGTTAAGGCTGGTTATACTTATGGGTCTGTAGTTCCCAGGGTTTGTTGCTGTATCCCCTTTATGACCGGGAATGACAGTTGCTGTTTTCTATTCTGCAGGGACAAAACCAGTATTCAGGCTGTGGTTGAAGAAAGTACCTAATGTATTTGCTAACTCATGTTTCAGACCATTTAAAATGCAAGTTGGGATGCCATCCAGTCTCATAGAGGCTGTGTCTTTGGCCTTGGAGAGAACATTAATGATTTGCTCTTTGGAGATGCAAGGTGGAGGAGCTGTAGAGGGAATGCTTTGTGAAATGTTTGGAGGGGACACTGGAGGGGGTGAAATTTTCATCAAACTTGCCAGCAAATAGGTTAGCAGGATCAGTGTGTGTGATGCCATCCACAGCTAGTTCAGCACTGTCTGGGGCTACCTTTTAAGTTACGGATATGTCTGAAGAATGCCTTATGGTTATCCTTAGCTACGATTGATAATTTTTTTCAAAGTTGCCTTTAGAGGATTTTACAAGTTGTCTTATTTGTTTGTTCAAGCAAAGGAAGGTATTCTTCCAGTGTTGGGACCTCTCTTTTTTATTCTTAGACAACGTTTTCTTCTTGTTGTATAGTTTATTAATGCTAGATGTCTAGCAGGGAGGCTTGTTTTTTCTTGAGGATCATGTTTTGATCCTGTCAGGTATAGCTGTGTCAATACATTTGTATAAATGTTTGTACAGGGCATTTGTGTATACTTTAGTATAGCTGTCAATGCCATTTGTGGGAACAGGAGCTTGGAAATTATTTATGCCATCCCTTAGTCGCTTAAGAGGATATAGTTAGCTTTGGTGAAATTTTTTAGCCTGATTTCACCTAATAGGGGTTCAGGTGTTATAGCTACTTCAAATGTAACTGATTTGTGATCAGATTTAACCAGTGACAGTCCTATACTTGTGGTAGTGCAATACTCACCCATGTTGGTGAGGACTAGCTCAAGAATATTTCAGTCCCTTTTGGAGTTGCATACTATTTGTTTCAGGGCATTAGCATTAACAAAATCCAGGAACCTTTGTGTGAGCATGTTGGTATTCGTATAAATTTCCCAGGCAATTTAGGGATAGTTAAAATCGCCCATGACTAGAGTGTTTGGTTGTAATTTGATTGAAAACCACTGCAAAACAAAATCCAAAGCTTAAAAACCACCATGGGTGGCAGGACTTGGTTCAAAGGATCTAAAATGTATCCAACTGAAGAAAATCAGGAGCAAAATAGCTGAGAGGTATCCAAAAACTTTTATTCTTTAAGAAAGATAAAAAATCAGTCAAGCGCTTTCGCCTGGTTCCTACCAGGCTTTATCAAGATGAAGAACCTTTACAAAACAGAATTGTTAAATACTACTTGAAATCAACCACTAATTAGTTCAAATACAAATAAGGTTGTTCTAATTACAGATTTAAAGCACCAGTGACATCCCTAGTATCAAATCTAGCAACAAGCTAATGAGATTCATTGCACAAATAAATGTTAATAAAAATGCTTGAAACATTTGCGAAATTGCATCTGGACGAGCTCTTAAAAGTATTAAACATGCAGATAAATAAATAAATAAATAGATAAATGAATACAATCACTTGTCATATTAAAAACAGGTAACAAATAATAATTCATGAATTTAATTCATATACATCTCCTGCAGCACCAATCTATACTGTTGTCTGCTGAAATATGAGGCCTTATTTAATTATAAAAAATTATACCATTAATAACCAAAACAATGAAATACAGTAAGGTCTTCCCAACCTAAAAAAATATATATAAAGATGAAACCTGAAAAATAATGTGTAACCAACTCATAATTTTTCTCTATTTAATTTTAGAATGCTGGCTATACTAATACCTTCGTTCAAACCTGTAATTTTCGTGGCATTTAGCTTAAGTTGCCACATTAATTCCTTATTTTCCAACCGAGTCTCCCAGTCACCCCCTCTGGGATCCTGAGTGACTTGATCCAAAACCAGAAATTTTAAATTCATTTTACTACAGACCAAAGAGTGCTTGTAAAAGGCGTTGGTATCCTTTTCCTTTGAAACCTCATATAGATGCCCATATATCCTTTTTCTTAGTGGTCTCTCGGTCTTGCCTATATAAAAACTACCGCATTCAGTGCAGGTACTGAGATAAACCACCCCTTTGGATGCACAATTAAAGTAGCCCTTGGTACTAACTCTAAAATTTCTGGAAGGAATAAAGAGGTTACTTTGGTCATGAATGTAGGCGCATTGCTTACATGCACCACATTTAAAAGTACCTACTTTGTTGCAAAGATACAAGTCCTTTTTGTACCTGTAGCCACCTTCCAACAAACCCTTTAAGTTGGTATCTCTCCTTCTTGTAAAACCAGGCTTCTCAGGAATGATTTTGTTAATGTCATCCTGCAATTTCAAAAGTGGCCAATATGTAAGAATGGATGCTTCTATATGATGGGAGTCTCTAGTGTAAGTATAAATAAAATTACTACTTTGTAAACATTGGTCAGTGGCAATAGTTGGTATCAAACCCCTACCTTTACCAAGTAGTGGTGGGTATTTTGATTCCCTCTCTTGTAAAACTTCTTTGATCAAATTTTCCACCAGATGAATTGGGTAGCCCCTCTCTAAAAAGAGTTTCTTAAGAAAATCAACCTCATTCAAAAAAAGTGCTAAGGTGCTTGTCATTCTGGATGATGGAATGAGCTGTCCTTTTACAATACCTTTTTTCTGATAAAACGGATGACCGCTATCAAAGTGTAAAAAGGTGTTAGAAAAGGTTCCCTTCCTGTAAATTTGGGACTGAAAAAGATTGTTAACCTGATCCTTACTTAAAAGAACATCCAAATAATGTAATGATTTGTCATTGACCTCATGTGTGAAAGCTAAAAAATCGGTGGTGGAATTGATGTAAGTGACAAAGTCCAAAAAACTATCCATATCACCATTCCAAAGTATACAGATATCATCTAGGTATCACTTGTAATATACGATTCGCCCTACCCATCTAGATGAAAATATATACTTATTCTCCCGTAGGTGTAGTACTATGTTAGCGTATGTAGAGGCACAGGCTGTGCCCATCGCTACCCCTTTCTTTTACCTGAAAATCTCTCCATTAAAATATATAAAATTGTTGTGAAGCACCACCTCCATAAATTCCACCAATAGATTAACCATACCATTACTAAATTCAGATTCTGTTGCTAGGACCTCATTAAACCATTTCAATCCCGTCACATGGGGAATACTCGGAAACAGTTCTATAATGTCAATGGTTGCCATCAACAAGTTGGAGTTGTATAGGTTTTGATGAATGTCACTGAGGAATTCCCAAGAGTCCTTACAAATTAACCTTAAAGTTGAAACAAAGTTCTTCAGGGTCTGGTCTATAAACTTACCCAAAGGTTCTGTAATTCCCCCTGCACCTGCTACTATCGGTCTAAATTTCAGTGGGTTTAATCCTTTGTGTACCTTAGGGATCCTGAAAATGACCGGGATCCTGGGTTTAGCAACATACAAATAAGTGTATAGTTTCTCGTTAATAAAACCCTGCATTAAATGGTCACTCAACATATAGTTAATCTTAGAATATGCTATGTTGAGCTCATTCCTTGAAACTAATTCATAAGTCACTTCATACTGCAGCATATTGTGAATGTGTGTTTCATAAGCCCAGTGATACATTAAGACCACCCCCCACCCTTGTCGGGTTTCATCACACGTATACCTTCCTCTTTAAATGAGTTGGTTAGTTGCTGCAAGTAAAAATCAAAATTATTCGGTGGTTGGTTTGAACCTAGAAGATGCTTCTTTCTTAGGTCCGTTTCCACCAGTTCTTCAAAAATTTTTAGACTAGGATGGATAGGTGGATTAAAGGTACTGCTCCTAATGTTGACATGATTAACAGCAGTTTGCCCTTTAAAAAACAAAGCTAAATTTAATTTTCTAATAAAAAGTTTCAGATCCACCAGTGTTCTAGGTAGATCCATGGATCGTAGGGGCACAAACTGAAAGCCTCTGGTAAACAATTCAAAAAATTCTGGTGAAATTACAATATCTGTAAAATTATATATTGCAAGACCATCCTTCTTAAAATCCTGGTATTTGTTTGTGGACTCATCTTCACTATTGCAATCTATCAGGCAAATTCCATTGTTCCCCATTACTTGCGTGCCCTGTTCCAACTCTTTTGATAAAAAGTTGTGTTCCTCCCCCCCTGGTCTGCCCTGGGGATACTGAAAAACCTGGTGTTGGTTGTTGCTACTTTTCTGCGCCAACCGCTCACTCCTCCTAGGTGGCTCAATTAGTGGAGTATTGGGATTGTCTGAATTACCAGCAAAACCAGTCACTACCTCATCATTAGTAACTTGATGCTTAAATTTCCCTGGTAAGGGATATGCCTTTCCATCCCTGTATTCAAACATGTCTCGTTCTAATTTCCTAATTTTGCGGTCAATAATTTTTACACAATGCTGGTCTATTTCATTGAAAACATTGTCATAACTTCTTTTAATACTTTCCTATTTTGAACAATGTTATCATTCAGGATAGTCAGTTCGTTTAATAGGGTGTTGGCTTTAATTTCATAGTCTTGGGTCATAAGATTTAACATTTCCAGACCCGTTTTATCAAATAATTCCACCAGTTTTGTGTATAGAGTAGATCCATAAACTGCATTGTTGGGGAACTTATAACAACGCAGCCCCCTAGGGATGCGTTTTACTCGTATGCATTCTCTCAAGTAATCTTAAAGTAAACTATCTCTAGTTGCATGTTTTTGTAGGCATATAACTTGTCATTCAGTTTTTCAAAGTCAAGTTCCAAGCAATTAAAATGCCCCTGAGTGTAAAAATCAGTACCTTGTTTAAACGTAAACTGCTTCTCAGTCCAAGCGTGGAAATTAAAATCCTTGTGCTGGGATCCATGCACATTGTTCCGACTTGATTGTCTGGCTTCCTGCTCCTCCTGGGTATCAGCCCCCACCAATAAAATGTCATCGGAAGAATTCCCTCTTGCTACGCCGTTCGGCTCTCTAGAGTGAGGGTTGGCATTTCTTTTATCCAAACCTTGCTGCTGATTGTCAGGTAATGAAACATTACTGCTGCCATTGCGTGTACTTAAAAGCTTGTTCATTTGCGTCAAAAGCACTAGTACCTGGTTGAATTCACTGCGTGACACCGGTGCGTCATCTGATTCGTTACGTAGTAGTAACGGAGTGTCCAGAAAATTGATTTGATCCAAGTCTTCCGCCATGGTAATACACAAGACCAAAAAACCACTGCAAAACAAAATCCAAAGCTTAAAAACCACCACGGGTGGCAGGACTTGGTTCAAAGGATCTAAAATGTATCCAACTGAAGAAAATCAGGAGCAAAATACCTGAGAGGTATCCAACAACTTTTATTCTTTAAGAAAGATAAAAAATCAGTCAAGTGCTTTCGCCTGGTTCCTTCCAGGCTTTATCAAGATGAAGAACCTTTACAAAACAGAATTGTTAAATACTACTTGAAATCAACCACTAATTAGTTCAAATACAATTAAGGTTGTTCTAATTACAGATTTAAAGCACCAGTGACATCCCTAGTATCAAATCTAGCAACAAGCTAGTGAGATTCATTGCACAAATAAATGTTAATAAAAATGCTTGAAACATTTGCGAAATTGCATCTGGACGAGCTCTTAAAAGTATTAAACATGCAGATAAATAAATAAATAGATAAATGAATACAATCACTTGTCATATTAAAAACAGGTAACAAATAATAATTCATGAATTTCATTCATATACATCTCCTGCAGTACCAATCTATACTGTTGTCTGCTGAAATATGAGGCCTTATTTAATTATAAAAAATTATACCATTAATAACCAAAACAATGAAATACAGTAGGGTCTTCCCAACCTAAAAAAAATATATATAAAGATGAAACCTGAAAAAAATGTGTAACCAACTCATAATTTTTCTCTATTTAATTTTAGAACGCTGGCTATACTAATACCTTCGTTCAAACCTGTAATTTTCGTGGCATTTAGCTTAAGTTGCCACATTAATTCCTTATTTTCCAACCGAGTCTCCCAGTCACCCCCTCTGGGATCCTGAGTGACTTGATCCAAAACCAGAAATTTTAAATTCATTTTACTACAGACCAAAGAGTGCTTGTAAAAGGCGTTGGTATCCTTTTCCTTCGAAACCTCATATAGATGCTCATATATCCTTTTCTTAGTGGTCTCTCGGTCTTGCCTATATAAAAACTACCGCATTCAGTGCAGGTACCGAGATAAACCACCCCTTTGGATTACAAGCGATACCTAGATGATATCTGTATACTTTGGAACGGTGATATGGATAGTTTTTTCGACTTTGTCACTTACATCAATTCCACCACCGATTTTTTAGCTTTCACACATGAAGTCAATGACAAATCATTACATTATTTGGATGTTCTTTTAAGTAAGGATCAGGTTAACAATCTTTTTCAGTCCCAAATTTACAGGAAGGGAACCTTTTCTAACACCTTTTTACACTTTGATAGCGGTCATCCGTTTTATCAGAAAAAAGGTATTGTAAAAGGACAGCTCATTCCATCATCCAGAATGACAAGCACCTTAGCACTTTTTTTGAATGAGGTTGATTTTCTTAAGAAACTCTTTTTAGAGAGGGGCTACCCAATTCATCTGGTGGAAAATTTGATCAAAGTAGTTTTACAAGAGAGGGAATCAAAATACCCACCACTACTTGGTAAAGGTAGGGGTTTGACACCAACTATTGCCACCGACCAATGTTTACAAAGTAGTAATTTTATTTATACTTACACTAGAGACTCCCATCATATAGAAGCATCCATTCTTACATATTGGCCACTTTTGAAATTGCAGGATGACATTAACAAAATCATTCCTGAGAAGCCTGGTTTTACAAGAAGGAGAGATACCAACTTAAAGGTTTGTTGGAAGGTGGCTACAGGTGCAAAAAGGACTTGTATCTTTGCAACAAAGTAGGTACTTTTAAATGTGGTGCATGTAAGCAATGCGCCTACATTCATGACCAAAGTAACCTCTTTATTCCTTCCAGAAATTTTAGAGTTAGTACCCAGGGCTACTTTAATTGTGCATCCAAATGGGTGGTTTATCTCGGTACCTGCACTGAATGTGGTAGTTTTTATATAGGCAAGACCGAGATACCACTAAGAAAAAGGATATATGAGCATCTATATGAGGTTTCGAAGGAAAAGGATACCAACACCTTTTACAAGCACTCTTTGGTCTGTAGTAAAATGAGTTTAAAATTTCTGGTTTTGGATCAAGTCACTCAGGATCCCTGACTGGGACTGGGAGTCTCGGTTGGAAAATAAGGAATTAATGTGGCAACTTAAGCTAAATGCCACGAAAATTACAGGTTTGAACGAAGGTATTAGTATAGCCAGCATTCTAAAATTAAATAGAGAAAAATTATGAGTTGGTTACACATTCTTTTTCAGGTTTCATCTTTATATATATTTTTTTAGGTTGGGAAGACCCTACTGTATTTCATTGTTTTGGTTATTAATGGTATAATTTTTTATAATTAAATAAGGCCTCATATTTCAGCAGACAACAGTATAGATTGGTGCTGCAGGAGATGTATATGAATGAAATTCATGAATTATTATTTGTTACCTGTTTTTAATATGACAAGTGATTGTATTCATTTATCTATTTATTTATTTATTTATCTGCATGTTTAATACTTTTAAGAGCTCGTCCAGATGCAATTTCGCAAATGTTTCAAGCATTTTTATTAACATTTATTTGTGCAATGAATCTCACTAGCTTGTTGCTAGATTTGATACTAGGGATGTCACTGGTGCTTTAAATCTGTAATTAGAACAACCTTAATTGTATTTGAACTAATTATTGGTTGATTTCAAGTAGTATTTAACAATTCTGTTTTGTAAAGGTTCTTCATCTTGATAAAGCCTGGTAGGAACCAGGCGAAAGCGCTTGACTGATTTTTTATCTTTCTTAAAGAATAAAAGTTGTTGGATACCTCTCAGCTATTTTGCTCCTGATTTTCTTCAGTTGGATACATTTTAGATCCTTTGAACCAAGTCCTGCCACCCGTGGTGGTTTTTAAGCTTTGTAATTTGATTGACTTAAATAGGTCCAAATAAACAGCATGGGTATCTTGGTTCATTGAAGGGGGCCTATAGCTAATGGTGACTTGAAAGGGGGGGGGGTCTTACACACAGTTAGCTGAACTTGAAGTAACTCCATGGAGTTTTCCTGTTTAACCAGTCCTTTGGTTCTAACATTTATTTTGCAGTCTAAAAGTGTGGAAGGCATTGCAGCCTTGCAAGAATGGGGTACTCTCTGTGGCCCTGAACCAAGTGACTGCACAGACATCAACATCCTCCAGGGAGAGGAGTGCTTCCAGTTTTTGATTTAAACTCCTAGCGCTTAGCAGCATAACCTTTAATTTATTTGTGAGTGATATTTTCACAATGGAAATTTTGTTCTTGAGACCCTGCCTAAAAAGGCACTATGGGGGAGGCAAGTGCCTTAGCCAGTAACTGAAAGTCTAGAGGTGACAGATGAAGACCATCTCTGGCAAAGCAGAGTGGTCCATCAACCATGTCATCCCAGGCTGACAGGAACTGCATCCCCTTAGAATGACACCAGAAACTAAGCCAATTGTTGAAGCCAATCATTTTTTTGTTTATATTGTGGTATCATCCTAGGTGAAGGGAGAATGCTGTCCAAGGTTAGGGAAGTACCTGCCTGGGATGCATAGTCATAGAGCTCAATCATGTCTCTGTTCATATAGTCCACTGAGGTATGTCTCAAGTTATTCACACAACATGAACTATGACGGAGTCATAACAGTGCTTGTTGTTGAGAGACTTTAGTGCATGTGTGATCTGACAGATCCTGGTACCCAAATAAAAAGCTGACCATAACCTTCTCCTTGTCCAGCCTGGTGAGTAGAAGATGTGTGTGTCTGTCTCACAGTGGAGTCACCCATGACTAAAACATTTGGTTTAGATGTGCTTTGCCTTAGGGGCTTATTTGGTGAGACACTGGTGCTTACGTTTTTATGTGTATTGAGTGCTGTAGTGCTTGGTGAAGGTGCTGCCTCTGCGGTATCTTCTAAAATATCTTGTAAAGAAACATTTCTAAAGCAAGCTATCAATGCTGATTTTCTAGCAGATTGTACTCTTAGAAATATCTTGTAATGGCTCTTATACTTACTGCAGCAAAATGAGATGCAGTGGGTCAGCCACTTTGACTAGGTTTGTTTACTTGAAGGCAAGTCTTTCCTTTTCTTAAACAAAAAGCTGCTATAGTTTCTGAAAACATGCATCTTCTGACCTTAGCTGTCTGTTGCACATCCAGCATATGCAGGAGATACTCCTCTTTATTTTTGGTAGCTTGGATTAAAAAAGGATGGGAGTTAAGAAGATTGGTTCAGAAAAAAATGTAGAGACAGCCTTTTGTATGAAGAAAAGATTACTACTCAGAGGCACCCATTTTGATATGAAAGACTGTGTAAGGTTGTTTGTACATGAGCCTTGTAACTATGAAATCCTTCATCTTGAGGTTATACAAATTATGAGTATTTTCTAATACAGGTACTTAATGTCAACTGTATTAAACATTTCAGATGGAGGCAAAGTTAATATTTCCAGCATTACATTCAAATTTTATGGAGAAGAAATAAGATTTTTTGGGACCCTTCCTTACAACATTCTTCTAGCACTGCTTCTCAATACCCCACATCCACGCTGAGTCTACAGGCTACTCCTAACCCCTAGACCTACTCCATAAATCTAATGGAGTCTCTTACATCCATGATGGGTCTACCAGCTACTCCTAACACCCAGATTTAATCCATAAATCTGCTGGGACTCTCACATCCATGTTGGGTCTACTTGCTACTCCTAACCGCTAGACTTACTCCATGACACTGCTGGGATCTGCTGTGGAAACTTAAGGACATCCTGTGGGCCTCATCCATCCATATCCATTGGGGAGAGATTTTTTTGGTTATGCCTAACCGCTGCCCTTTCCCACGTGATAATGCAGTTACATCCAAGAGGTGGGTATGAAATGGGGATGTTGCAGCATATCACCACACCTCTGCAACAGCTCAGCCGTGTGACATCCCCAGCCTCAACCATGGATCATTGTAGGAAATTACCACATCCTCTGTCCCCGATAATGCCCTTCACTCTCTACCACTCCATCAGTTGCCCGAGCCACTAATTGAAACTCTGTCACCTGGGCTGCCCTGACTACAGTCCAGCCCAGTCACCCAGACTGTAGTCAGGGCTTTATCTTTGTATGCAGCTGGGAAGACATATTATTTCTATGGGATCTTCAATACAAAACACCTTTCAGAAAGACCTTCACAGCTGGCTTTGTTGCCATGTGTGGAAAGACTCTTTCACAGCAGAAATTGCAGACATATGTAATTTCATGGATGAATATGCTAAGTTTGATTTAGTAGACAGATAAAGAGAGATAGAAAACCATGACTTATGAAGAATGAAACGCAAAACTGAGATTGGCTCTGTCTTGCTTCTTTCACCCCAGGACCTTCTAACTGACTGACTGACTCAGTAGCTGCACTACCCACACACAACTGACCCACTCTTTTCTCCATTGAGGTATGGATGCTGGGTCACTGGAAGGTACACCAGTCTCAACCCAGGGTGCCACATGTTGAGCCCTCCTACCAGGACATGGACACAGCCCTCCAACCTATTCATTTTCTGTCCCATGTCTGCTCACCAGTGCTCTCAAACCAGGATGGAAACCAGGTCAACCCACTCACATGGCAAAATCCTTATAGCATATTGATTCCCTGATGCAGGCACATCAGACCCTTCTCCCTGGAGAGACAAGAGTCAGGTGGTAAGGAGTGGGCTAGTCTATCAGACAAACTGGTCCTCCAAACAACTGTCTACATCTCCAGTATAACTGCCCACAACAGAGAAGCATGTGTGTCTACATACACACACACACTTTAGTGCCCAGCACTGCTCGGTAGTGTTTACAAAAGAGGCCCATTCTCTTTAGATACAACACCCAGAGCACCCCTAGGTGTCACCTAAGTGGTGAACTCCAGTTGATTTCCTAGTCCCAGGATGGATGAGCCAGTAACAGTCACTGACTCATACCAATTATCCTGGCCCATCCACAACAACAACAACACCCACTCAATTAACCGAACATGGTTTATCTGGGTCACAGTCAGTGTTTCATGCCTCTGTACAATGGGGTGGGGTTGTGACTCAAGTTTAAAACAATTTTTGAATCAGATGGAATAAAAAAAGACTTAAATATTTAAGTCTTAAGTCCATGGCAATGAGAAAGTGTCTGTTCTCTAACCTGTCTAATGAGGCAGCAGGGAGCAAACCGCTTAGAGTTGATTGTTGAGGTGTGTAGCAAACAAGTTCATTTGTGGCATGACCTATATTTGTGCAATGTCCTGAAAACTGTGCAGATCTAGTTTCTGTCAGCTAGGGTTATTTGTCTCCAACTGGAGTCTGCTGTTTTGTTCTGTAATGCCAGACTTAGTGCCTCTTTACAAAGCTGGAAAGGTCTGGTTCCCTTTGATTGTTGCTGTAACACATTACTTTGTTTTTTACTGCACTTATTTGATGACAACCCAGAAGAGGATTGTCCTGAAAAGCTGTTTAGGCTCTTTACATTAATATCATCCTTACAGGCTGATGCATAGAGACTTTTCTTGCTGAAATGAGCAACCCTAGCATAATCCACAGAGTTTTTTTATCAGGTGCTGAGTTACGGTTGTAGGTTCTAGATATTTTATTTGCTCCATCCACCACATACATTCATTCTTTACATTCAGAGGGAGAGCAATTGTTGTCTCTAAGGAACTGGCTGTTTGGTTCCAGATATTTTTGAGTCTAATGAAGTCTTCACATTTAGAGCCTTGCATAAAAAACAGGAGAATCAATATGACGTATCCCAGGGTCTTTGAGTACTACCTTGTTGTAGTGGCCAGCTGTTGAGATAACTCTGTCATCACATTCTGAATTTTCTCTTGTGGAAAACAATGCTGTAATTTGGACAAAGAATGATTCTTATGGAATGGCTGCTGTAGTTGCAAGTGTTAGGGATGCTTTCTTGTAGTTTATGGTGATTCTCAAGGACTGTATCAAAGAAACTTGGTGACCAATGTGTCACAATAACAGTTCCTGGGATTGGGCTGCTAGTCGTCGATCATCAGGGTAAGGAAATATAGTTATCTTTTGTTTCTTGAAATGTACAAATACTGGAGCTAAACATCTGATAAATACTTTGGGGGCTGTGGACAGCCCAAATGGCAAAAGTAAAAATGGAAAAGCAGGGCCTGCCTCAATGCTGAGATATTGCTTTTGGAATGGCTTTATGGGGATATGCAGCAAAGCTTCCTTCATGTCATGCAGATCCCCCCTCCCATGTTCTTTGGTAACATCTTAAATTTCTTTCTCAGTGCAAATGTATTCAGGTCGGACAGTTATGTCTGACAGTGTCATCCTTTCTGGGGATCAGAAATAGAATAGGAATAGTATCTATAATCTCTTTGAGAGGGAGCCACCCACTTTAACAACAACTGTTCCATCAGTAATGATTGAGGTAGTGACTGCTGTAAAAATTCAATTGTATAATACTGAGCTGTTGTTTGTAATGCTTATTTGATATCTGCTGACATGTTCATTTTCCTCATGACCCCGAGTTAGTTGAGATCCTGGACAGAGAATCACTAAACAGGTGTGTGTTTTCCAAAAAAATGGCCTTTTTCTTGTAATGAGTTTTAAACTGAAAAGTTGACCACGGGGTTAAGGTAGAGGACTGACTGCACTTCCTTGTTATTTGTGAAAAATGAAGAATAAAAACACTTAAATGTTACAGTATTAAGCAACAGTAATAGTCTAAAACCTCTGATGTTAATTCCTCTTCTATGAAGGTACTAAAGAAAGAAATTCAAAACAAGTTTAATCACCAGAATTACTCAGCTTTAATTTATGGTAAGTGCTTTCGTCCGCCAATTGGATTTCATCACATCAATTGAGTTGATCCCATAGTTCTGTGATGGAGAAGAAGGTACTCAGTGTACAGGGTGTGCTCCCAGCAGGGAGTCTGCCAGATGTATGGAAAATTGTGGAAATGGAACACTGGATACAAAATGGAGGAGCCTGAGCAAGCAGTGATGAGAAGAAAAAAAAATGACAAGTCAGGTGTACTGCTGTAGAATAATATTTATGCTTATTCATTCTCCTATTTTTTGACAAAAAGACAAGATATTTCATTGCAGAAACCAAGTGACAAACTACTTTTCATTTCTTAGCCAGCTGTAATCCAGCATTGTAAGTTATAACACTACTTAGTGGCAAACATTGGGTGAAGGAAGTATATGAAATGAGGAGGTAACATTTTTTGGATAGTACAGTTTTTTGCCAAATAAAGTTATGTGAGAAATTGTATAAAAAGCTCTGTGGAGCTGTTTTAATAGTAGAGGATTTAGCTCTTCTCTCATATTGCAGCTATCTAGTGTGTGTGTGTGTGTGTGTGTGTGTGTGTGTGTGTGTGTGTGTGTGTGTGTGTGTGTGTGTGTGTGTGTGTGTGTGTGTGTGTGTGTGTGTGTGTGTGTGTGTGTGTGTGTGTGTGTGTGTGTGTGTGTGTGTGTGTGTGTGTGTGTGTGTGTGAGGTGGAAGGATACATTTTGCGTGTTGACATGTCAGCATGCAGAGCTAATCAGAGAAAATCTGTTACTGACAGTAACAGAAAGTGCTTTGTTATCATGCTGCAGTCCTGTACAAAACAGACTCAGAATGACCTGAAGCATCACCATTCTTTCAGACTGTTGGAATCAAGATAATGACATGGGACCTGACATATCTAAAAATAGTAGTCATTCAGTTTTAACTTGGATTAAAGCTGGCTAAGGAAGCAAGATGTGAAGACAATCAAATGCTGTCAACTTTATTTAACAGCAGATCTTAAATGCAGTGATCTCCTACTAATAAGGGGCTTTGAGGAGTATCAATTAAAATGCAGATGACAGCTTCAAAGAAATAAACAAGCAGAAGTGTTTAAAGTCCTCTTCTACCCATTACTTTAACAAAATATTTAAATGCTTTTTCTTGAGCTGTGCAGTATATCTGTGAATGGTGAGAAGCAGACAGTTCTAAAAAGCAAAACAAATAAGAAAGCAAGTTTGTGACCACAAATGAATGAAGATTTAGTGAAACATATTTTCAATAATTTAAATTAATTTTATGGAACAGTTTGGTGGACTCAACGGGTGACTTCTCACTTGCAAAATATTAGATTAAACTGCAGGTAAGCCTTATGTTACCACAAACTAGTATCACTTCATGTCTGTAATTTATTCTGGTCTCCTTCTCTGCAAGTCAGTTAACAAAGAAGGTCTGCATTGACATGCCTTCTTGCTGTGTTTTTTCAGAATGAGAGAGTAGAATCTGGAAAGTGTCATTCAGTAGGTCAGCCATCTATGCAGCTGGTGGATTTTTGACTGACTTTATGGGTCATACCAATAATTGATCAAAATATGCATTCAGTGGCAGAGGGGACTGTGCCCTTGTTCTCAAACATGAAGTAATTTGGAGTCAAGTATTCTAAGTACATTATACATGGATGCAGAGCAAACGACCTCTGTATGGGAGGGGTGTTGGAAGGGAGGCTTTGCCACTCACATAAAATGTTTAATGTAATGTAATTTCTTTGTTAAATGCAGTTCTGCTTAATGAAAAATAGCACTCAGTGAAATGTTTAAAAAAAATGAATTTTCATTGTCACACTCACAGAACTGACATGCAGATTATTCAGTAAGATTCTTCGTTATAGTGTCAAAAAGTAGGCATCTAGTCACTGATAATGAACAAACATATGGATGACATCTTCTTCTTCTTTTCCCGGTTAGGGGTCGCCACAGCAGAACTCTGGTCTGCTAATGATTGGCAGTAAATTTTTACAGTGTCGAGGTGCCAGCCCGATGCCCAACCTTCTACGAAGGTACGCCCATTCATGCATGTCTTTCGAACGCCACTTGACCGCGGTGAGGACATGCAGACTCCAGACAGAAGGTGCTACAGCCGAGAATCGAACGGGAGAACCTCTTGCTGTGAGGTGACAACGTTACCGCTGCACCACCGCGGCTTTATATGAGTGACATGTGGAAACTGAAAATAGTCTTTCATCTCTCATTTTCTTTCCTTTTATCTTAATTTTACCCTGAGTTGATATCATATGAGAAACTTCTAGATTTATTCATTTTTGGCATCCAAAACAACATTTGGGCCACAGTAAGTCAGATTTGGCAAGACAGCTATCATGTACACTGGAGCATCCTTACAAGAAAGTAATGTACTGTATAAATAAAAAATATAAATATTATTGCATAGAAAATAAAATGCTATCAGCAAAAATCTATTCTGGAGTGCCTGTATTTTGCTAACATCAATGTCTGTTATGCTGTATTAAATCTAAAATGAATTCTAGTCCTGCTTTCATGCTATTGAGTTTTCAAGTTTGCCTGCTGACATCCCTTTCATTTAATTTTAGATTAAATCGGTACTGGAAGTACAGTTCAAAAGCACATCATAGAGTTTGTTAGTCAAATAATAACTTGTTACGCAAGCTTTGTAAGTGTCTAAACATAGAAACATTTGCATATTTTTTTCTGTTCCACTTTTGCACAATGCATTTTGGGTGGACAGATGAGATAGCATGCAAGCAGCCTTGCTGTCTTGGTGGCAGTTAGTCACGAAAATGTTTAGAAATGTAAGTGATAAAGGATTACATCTATAATCATGCTTCTTGGTTGAAAGGAAATATTTAGTACAATAATAACTTCTTATTCTTTTCTAAGTACATGAATTGCTACCAGTAGTAATGAGTGAAATATAGAACTTTACGTGCTATAAAATATCAAAAAGATATTTCCTCAGGCCATCAAGGAAGGCTGTGCCTTGCAGAAAAGAAGGGACCATTGTGAAATGTCTGCAGTGAAGCTGTCCAGTGACGATAGAACTGATGGCTGCTAGGCCAGTTGAAAAGATGCAGATCAAGCCAGACAGATGTTGAGGAGAAATGAAATCCTCTGTGTCTGCTTTGCCGTATCTGTATGTTTATGTACAGTGAAGCAGGTAGCCGGCAGCCCTAAGGTAACCTATTATCTTTGTCCTTGAACTATCGTAATTATTTTATCTTCCTATACTTTCATCTATGGAAGTTTACTTCTTGACCTGTCCTCTGGTTGGTTATTCTTTGTGTCTTTTAGATTCTCTGTTAACATCAGATTCTTGCCCTTCTTACTGAACATTTTTGAAAGATATTACTAATAAAGAACACCTTTTGACTATGTTAACTGACCCATTTTCCTCCCATGTCCTTCAATCTTTTTAACAAGGTTTCTTGCCACTTTGGAAACCTGTCTCTGTAGTTTCTCTGCCCTATTTATGAAAACAGGGTTCCTAGAATTTCAAACAGTACCTAAGCTGAGATTTTTATACATAAGATTTCTACTACATTCTCTTCTGGTATATCCCTTTATGTGTCCAGTCTTCATTGTTACCTTGCCATTCAGCTATGTCAGCTTTAGGTGCTCCAGGTATAGTTCTAGTATGAGTTTGCTAGTGCATGTTCAGGAAGGCAGTTCATCTATTTATTGCATGCATTAACCGGAGCTGCTCAGAGTTTGGTGACTTTAACAAGAGATCTGGAGTGTATCTGAACTGAAATCCAAGGCATCCACGGCAAACAACTGAAAAATTAGTATATTTAAAGCCTGTATTGCACTTTGTTAACTATATTTATTTGAATTGCTGCTTCATTTTTGCTGATTGTGTCTACATTTTTCTGCACTTCAAAATTCTGTACTATTAGCCTAATATAGCATAGGCTAGATCCAGACTTGCTGAATTAAGGCTATTGGTATCACTGTGCTCTAAACCAGCCATCTTACATTAAGTAATTTAGTTGGGGATTGCTGGAGAAAGGCTCAGTTTGGGCCTTTTCCATTGTAAGTTTGTCTTAAAACTGTTGAATTTAGCCTGTATTTAAGCCTTGTGTATGCACATAGCTGCACATCGCACAATGGGGGTTAGGACTGCCCTGTATAGATGCAAACATCTGGAAACTTAAATTTTCCCTAGACATCTGTCAGTAGGACCCTCCCAAGTCCCCTGTTACTCTGCAGACAACTCAAGTGCACACTGGGCAGCACTGCCACAGCTCTTCACCCTAAACTGTCAATGGAATAAGCCCCTCTATTATTCCTACATCATAAACTGATCTAACTTATTCACTCTCTAACAGTACTACGGTATAACCCTGCCATTATGGATGGTCACTTTCTCACGATTTCTCCGGCCAGCCTAATTAACTTGGGCAATGTAGTAATTGCCTTATGTATACTGACAACTACTTAGTCCTGAAACAAACAAATACTGTATGTCAGAGATGTAATTAAACTATCAATTTGGAAAGAATCCTCACACATAACAAAAAACAAGACATCAAACAGGTTGTCAGCTCATGCACTTCACCTCTCACGCAAGTTCAGGACACAGCACGTAAACCCACATACTCAGAGGTACTCAATGGAAGCCTATCAAAAGATTAGAGACATCCCAAACACAAATTATATGCACACACCTTAACATGTGCAGAAACCACAGCATATGACAACAAACATATCAGTATCACACCAAATAAGCCCCTAAGGCAAAACTCTTCAAAACCTAAAGTCTTGGTCATAGGAGAATCCATAGTAAGACACACAGATGTCCCCCTCACCAGGCTGAACAAGGAGAAGGTCATGGTCAGATGCCTATCGAGTGCCAGGATCCATCAGATCATGCATGCACACAGGTCACTCAACAACAAGTACCATTATGACTCTGTCATAGTGCATGTTGGGGTGAATGACTTGAGACATACCTCCCTGGACTATTTGAAGAGAGACATGACTGAACTCTTAGACTTTGTATCCCAGGCAGGTATCACCCTAGCCTTAAGCAACATTCTGCCTTCACCCAGGATGATGTCACAATATAAACAAAAAATGATTGACTTGATTGGCTTACCTTCTGGTTTCATTCCGGGTGATCCATTATTTGTCAGCCTGGGAAGACATGGTCGACAAGCCATGCTGCTTAGCCAGAGATGATCTGCACCTGTCTCCCCTAGGCTTTCAGATACTGGCTAAACTGCTTGCCTCCCCTATAGTTCCTTTTTTTCATGCAATGTCAAAACAACATTTCTGACATAGCAAAATCCACTCAACACAAACATAAGGTTCTGCTGCTAAATACTAGGAGTCTAAACACAAAACTGCACTCCATGGAAGCACTCCTCACCTTGGAAGATGCTGATGTCTGTGCAGTCACTGAAACATGATTCAAGGCCATAGAGAGCACTCCAGCTGTGCAAGGCTACAATGTCTTCTACACGTTCAGACCTCAGAATAAGCATAAAAGAACCAAAGGTGGAGGTGTATCCATCTTCATTAAAGCCAAGTACACCTTGAGATTGGAAAAACAGTATGACTGTCTCGAACTACTCCATGCCCAATTAACTATAGGCAAAGCACCCTACCACATCATTGCTAACTATAGGTCCTCCTCCATGAACCAAGAAAACCACAATTTCTTCCTGGACGTACTGGAGTGACTCACCATACAGCATCTTAGTCATGGGAGATTTCATTTATCCCTCCATCGACTGGGTAACATTCACATGCTCAGACATGCTCTCCTAGAGGTTGCTGGACAATGTCAATGCAAATGCTCTGGAACAGATAGTCTGCATCCCCACGGGGGGCTCTAATATTTTTGACATAGTACTAACCAACATGGGGTGTCACTGTACTGCCCCCTGTGTGATGCCCTCCCTGGTAAGGTCAGACCATAAATCAGTCTCATTTGAAGTAACTATTGACCCCCACACCCCCAAAGGATCAAAAAAAAAATAAAGAACTTCTCCAAAGCAACCTACTGCCTACTAAGTGATAGTATAAAAAGTTTTATACTGCCTGTAATCACAGGCAATAATGACTCCTATGCAGAGCTGTACACAAATACCCTGTATAATCATCTTAGCAACTGTATAGACTCAGCTGTACCTGACTAGATTAATACCAGGCCTTCCTGAAAAAACAAACCACCTTGGTGGACATCTAGTATAAACAGATTGTATAACAAAAGGAAGAAACTGGGGTTCAAGAACAAGAGGCAATTGACTCTGCAGAAGAAGAATTCCCTCTACAGACTGAATAAGCAAATCAGAAGTCTTGTAAAATCCTCTAAAGCTAATTATGAAGCCGAAATATCATCCCTAGCCAAGGACAATCATAAGGCATTCTTTAACTACATCCAAAATCTAAAAAGGAGTGCCCAGTTTTGGTGCAAACTTCACCCCCCATCCCCACCAGCCATACCCCAAAGCATACCCAACACCAGTTCCCTACTTAGTATCTCTAGAGATCAAGTCATATCTGCACTCTCCAAGGCCAAAACACAGCCTCAAAGGGACCATATAACATCCCAGGTTGCTTTCTAAGCAATCTAAAACAGGACCTAGCTGACTCACTTGCCATTCTCTTTAACCATAGCCTGAGAAGTGGCTTTGTACGAGAAGAATGGAGAACAGCAGCAGTGATCCCCTTGCATAAAGGGGGGCCATCAACCGACCATGGGAACTGTAGACCCACAGGTCTAACCAGACTCATCTGCAAGGCCATTGAAAAGATTATCATGAAACTTATCAACAAGGACATAGGCAACCTTCAAATTCTAGACCAAACCCAGTTTGGCTTTGTTAAAGGTAGATTGTGCTTATTGAACATGGTAGACGTCTTCGAGAAAGTCACAAAAGGCCTGGATGAAGGTAAGACAGTGCATATCACCTATCTGGACCTTTCCAAAGCTTTTGACACAATCCCCCACTCAGGTATCATTGAAAACCTTTCCAATGTAGGTGTTAACCCTTACACCACTAGATGAGTAGCTAATTGGCTCACAAACAGAACACATACTGTCAAAGTTAGTAACTCTACCTCTACCAGTAGACCCATCACCAGTGGCGTACCGCAAGGATCTGTACTGGGCACTTTACTATTTGCAATCTATTTCTTGGAAGTCTAGGCTAAAGTAGACCGCCTTTGGCTTACTATGTTTGCTGATGATTGTAAACTAGGCACAATCACTGAGTTCTCCAATGATGTTAACATATTACAGGTGGGGCTAACACAAATAAATGACTGGTGTCAAAGTCACGGTCTAAAACTAAATGCAGAAAAGTGCCCTATTATCCCATTTGGCAAAGCGGAATTCTCCACTAATTACAATATTGACAGCACTCATCTAAGTTCAGAACCAGTGGTGTGAGATCTGAGAACACAAGTCGTCAGCAATCTGAACTTTGACCACCAGGTTTCCACAGTGGTAAGGAAAGCCTTCTACATTGCACATCTCATAAGTAAAGGTATCACATCCGGTTCTAAGTATGTTAGAACCACAGTTTACTCAACCCTAATTGGACCATTAATAGAGTACAATGCTCCCTTCTGCATGTATCTCACCAGACACCTGCAGCAACTGAAGAGACCACAGAGATTTCTCACTAAGAAGATACAGGGCCTCCAAACCATGATCTAAGTTGATAGACTGAAAGCCCTGCACTGTACTTTGTATCATACAGGCTACTGAGAGGCAACTTATGCCTGGCCTATAGGGCAGTTTCTGACCCTGACCTGATGGAAATGCTGCATATCCACATATCAAATGGCACAAGAGTCATTCGCTCTAGGGGATCTCAACCTTGCCAGTGACATTAACAGAACATGTTGGAGAAATAGGTATGCCTTCCAGAGATTACCTCTGCTCTGGAATAAACTTCCAATTCATGTGAAACAGAGCTCCTCAATGACCCTATTCAATTGCAGCCTGGACAAATGGATGAGTGACTGCAAATTCACCCTGGGGGCAGCAGCCATGTCCCTCATGGACAGGGGTAGTTGGTGCTGATCTGTAAAGTATATCCATTAAACCAAGTACAATTGGGGCAACCCGGGATTAACATGGCTAGGTTTATAAAGGCTCTAGGGATGCTAATCTAATAACCTCCTATGAACCTATTTGCCTAGCTCTAAAACTGACTGTACAGGAAATAAAAAGGCTCTAATCTTTAGAAAAGGGAAAGAGGAAATTAAATAGAAATAACTGGAATGTGTGGGAGCAATGCATGCAGATTATGTTCGGGAGCAATTTGTTTAATGTTGAAATGAAATGAAAATTGGTAAAAAGAAAACTTATGTATATAAATAGCAATGGAAAATGTTACTACAGTTTTTTTTCTGTATATGTATCTATACTCATCATTACTTAAAAATGATGACTATAAAGATGTTTAAAAACAAAAAAACTTCTCTGTTACAGTGATGAACAGTAGTCTGCTCTTTTCAGTACTGCTTTTCTAACATAGTCTGCTGCAAAACATTGTGTTATTCTCAAACAAACAAATATGATAGTAAATAAAAAAGGGCTTTTTCTCCTAGTATCTCAGAAGTTTACTTCCAAAGCAGCAGCAACATCTTTAATAGCAGCCTTTTTTAAGGAATACAAAATTGATTATATTTTTGTTTAGGATGGAACTAGTAAAAATAGGTTCTAGTTTATAAATTAAAATGCAACCATAACTACACAAGCATTTAGCAATGTAACAAAGTATATTTGATCAGCAAACATTTGTCAGTGGAAAAATTTGTTAACATAACATTTCATAATATGCTAATGCCTTAATAACAAAACTTCCACAATCCATGTAATTCAATACATTTCTTCATTTCAGATTGACACATTTATTGTACCAAGATACAATGTTCTCTAGCATTTGGTGACTTTTTTCATAAGTTTCCATTTATGAACTTATGATAAGGTTTATTGATGATATGATTTTCATCTGTCATGGGATGAAGAATATGTTTTTGTAATTTTTTATACCTTACAAAAATAATCATGTTCTGAAAATTCCTTACACAGTAAGAATGAAACAAGTTGGTTATACATATATCACTTCAAATAGTAATAGCAGAGAGAAAGTAAAACATATTACATCTGAAAAAGTCCACTGCAGCTAATAATTTCCTCTTTACCACTAGTCAACATCCTCTGTCTTTTGAAATACTTTATGGTGAGTTTGCTCAGGCTTATAGAAATACTACAGCTCAGACAGAGTTTATTTA
This sequence comes from Protopterus annectens, assembly GCF_019279795.1. NCBI lineage: Eukaryota > Metazoa > Chordata > Ceratodontiformes > Protopteridae > Protopterus > Protopterus annectens. The sequence continues at coordinate 679,771,919 of NC_056733.1, forward strand.
TTTATTTGACATTTGTTTACTGGAGAAGTCCGACTGGGAATGAGCCCATTTTCAGCGGAGGCCTGGGGAGAAAAGATCCACAGTACACACTAAACAGAATTAAAAAAAATCGAACAATGGTTACAGATATTAAGGCAATAACAAAGTAGCACAATTTGTGTATACAATAAAAGAAAAATAAGCAAAATATAAGGTAAGCAATAAACCTGACCATACATTATATTCAAGAGAGTTCCTAATATACATGTTACATAATGATGCATGAAAAATATATAACAGAATAATTACCACAATCAACAGAACATGCTGGAGGGACAGGTTCATAACCCAGAGACTGTCCATGCTCTGGAATAGACTCCCCATACATGTCAAGCGGAGCACTTCTCTGACCCTCTTCAAGAGCAATCTTGATGAGTGGATGGGAAATAGAAAGTTCACCCCAGGGATCACTCCAGTGGCTTTACTCAATAGAGGCACTGGGAACTAACATCAAGTGGCACGATGCCAGGGCAATTCTATGGGATAGGCTTGTAAAGGCTTCAGGGCCATTAGCCTAGTACACACCTGCGAACCTATGAATAAGTAGTAGGTCATAAAAGCCATATACTCTTTCTGGAAGGAGAACTAGGTAGTAAATTTCAGTCATAAATTCTGGGATAGATAAAGGTTATTTTAAGAGTATAAATAAAGATCATTAGAAGGTTAAGGAATTTAAGAGAGATGAGGCTAGAAAGTAGGTAATGCAGGAAGGGAAGTAGGATATATCAAGAGAAAGTCTATTAAGAGTGTGGAAGAAGGGAATAGAAAGGAGTACTAAGATGGTGTGGAGCATGGGGAAATCCAATTATTGGTTAGATGCTCTTTCAGCCTAGGTTTGAAGGTATAGTAGTGAGGTTTAAGTCTGATTGCTTCTTGAATGCTATTCCATGATTTGGCAACACAGTGAGCATACAGACTAACCCCTTTACATCTTTGAGATTTGTGAATAGACAGTAGGCACTTGTGAGAGGAGCGTAGGTCATAAGATGGAATATAGTGTTGAAGTAGTGGTGACACAGTTTGTGAAAATGATGAGTTGTACAGTATTTTGTGAGTTACTACTATTTTGCGAGTTACTGTTAGTTGCTTAAAAGAAAATATGATGCAAAAGGTGGAAAAATGGCAGAGACTGTAAGAAGGAAGGTAGACTGATACCCAGTTAAATCGGGCAGAAATTAAACTCAAAATAAAATTGATAAAAATCTGAGGGTAATGCTACTTAATGCTAGAAGTCCAAACCTCAAAATGCACTCACTCGAGGCACTCCTTAAAATGGAGAACATCGACATCTGTGCAGTGACATAGACCTGGTTCAAAGCTCCAGAGAGCACCCCTGCATTACCAGGCTATAATTCATACCACAACTTTCGGCCACCTAACCTGGACTGAAGCACTAAAGGTGGAGGCATGTCCATATTCATTAAGGATATCTACACAACCAGACTAGTTGCTCAGCATAATGCATCCGAGATTATCCAAGTGCAACTAACTCCAGGCAAGACTGCAATCCAAATTGTAACTTGCTACATATCCCCCACCTCATTTCTTGATACACTGGAAAATATTAGGGTACAACCTAACACCCTAATAATGGGCAATTTCAACTACCCCACCATTAACTGGGAAAACTACTCATGTACCAATTCTTGTGCTCAACGTTTTCTGGAATTCATAAATTCCAACACCTTGGATCAACTTATCCACACCCCCACCAGGGGCAGCAATATCCCAGACCTGGTCATTAGCAACATGGGCAACCGGTGTTCCACACCAGAGGTCAATTCCTCGTTGGTCAGATCTGACCACAAGCAAATCACCCTAGACATACACATCCCACCCCCACCCCCCATTAGGGAAATCACCATAAAAAATTCTCCAAAGCCAACTTCACTCTTCTTAAGACAGAAGTGGCAAACTTCACGACACCCATGCTAACGGACAATAGAGGTACGACTGCTGAATCCTATATAATTGCAGTTTACATGTGAGCATGGATCGTGCAATCCCTAACAGAACCAAGATGCTATCCTCCAAAAAAAGGAAGCCAATCTGGTGGTCCCCTGCTATAAACAAACTCTACAACAGAATAAAGAAACTGTTGCAAAAAAGAGTAAAATCCCATGATTGGAGGAAGCCTCAGTAAGAAGCTGAGATCCCTCATAAAATCCTCCAAAGCTAGTTACGAAAACAAAATCACCACTGATTCTAAAGACAACCACAAAGCATTCTATAGCTATGTCAAGAATCTCAATGGCAACACTCAGATCTGCTCTGAGTTACAGCACAATGGCACTAAATATACAGAACCAACTGATATTGCCAACATCCTGGCAGATAGGTTCAGTGCTAACTTTACCCCTCTCTCATCCCATAAAGGGCCCATCTCTATACCAGAAGAATGCAGAGTTCCTGTAATCACGGCTGCACAGGTAAAAAACACACTCTCCAAAGCCAAGAATACAGTATCCATGGGACCTGACAACATCCCAGGCTGCATTCTACATGAACTACAGAACGAACTGGAACCCCACCTAAGTACCATGTTCAATCACAGCCTCACGTCAGGCTTTCTGTCCACTGAATGGCACACAGCAATGGTTATCCAAAGGGAAAGCCACCACGGACCCCGGGAACTACCACCCCATTAGCCTGATCTGGACCCTACCCAGTTTGGTTTTGTAAAAGACAGATCATGTCTCCTAAACCTGATAGACTTCTTTGAAGTGGTCAACAAAGCAGTAGATGAGGGTAAGGTGATTCACACAGCCTATCTAGATCTTGCCAAGGCTTTCAACACCATCCCACATTCTGGAATTATAGATAAACTCACTAAACTAGGTATAAATCCTTATGTCACAAGATGGGTTGCCAACTGGCTCACTGACAGAACCCACACTGTGAAAGTAGCAGACTTTAAATCCAACTTCAGACCAGTGACAAGCGGAGTACCACAAGGTTCAGTCCTAGGTCCTCTCCTGTTTGGTATCTACTTCTCTGAAGTACAGGCTAACACAGAAGGTCTTTGGCTAACAAAGTTCGCAGATGACTGCAAACTAGGATCCATAATCAAAACTCCTAACGATGTGTACATCCTACAAAAGGGCTTCACTGAGACAAATGCCTGGTGTCAAAGCCATGGCCTCAAGCTCAAAGCCAAAAAGTGCATTGTCATCCCTTTTGGTAAAAACTCTGTACCCATGAACTACCACATAGGTGGTAGTCTACTTAACACCAAAAGTGTGACAAGAGACCTTGGGACACAGGTGGACAGTAGTCTCTCCTTTGATAAATACTTCACCACAGTAGTCAGGAAATCCTTCTGTGTGGCACACCTCATCACAAAAGGTTTCTCATCAAGGAAAAAATAGGTCATTGTTCCCCTCTACTCATCACTCATTAGACCCATTATAGAGTACAACGCCCCTTTTGGTATGTACCTCACAAGACATCTACAACAACTGGAAAGGCCACAGAAATACCTCACAAAGAGGATTACCAGCCTCAAACAGATGTCCTACGCATACCGTCTCAAAAAACTCCAGCTTTACTCTGTTGCATATCTACTACTCAGAGGCGATCTCTGCCTAACATACAAAGCTATGTCAAACCCCGAGCTGTTGGACACGTTCCATGTAAAGAAATCCCAATCCCTCTGAGCTGCACGCTGTAAGGACCTACACCTTGTCACCACAATAAACAAAACATGCTGGAGGGATAGATTCCTGTCCCAGAGACTTCCCATACTCTGGAACAAACTACCTATCTATATCAAACTAAGCTCCTCATTAGCACTATTCAAGAAAAATCCTGATGATTGGATGGAAGATAGGAAATTCACCCTGGGGATCACTTCTGTGGCTCTGCTTGACAGGGGCACAGGAAAATAATTTTCTTGGGTGGCAAAAGCCAGGGTACCATTTGGCTAGGCTTGTATAGGCCCTGGGGCCAATAGCCTAGTACCTACCTATGAACCTATGTACTAAATCCAAGTGATACATTGGTTAAATGAAAGAAAAAGTTAAAATTAAAACTGGTAACTTTTAATACATGCAGTCATAATATGAAGAAACTGATAGCATGACACTGTTGGGAAGTCCATTCAAGTAGGGAGGATCAGCTTGGATTTACTAACCTTGTAAAAACATTTTTTGAAAAGAGGTAGTGATGCACAAAGGGCATCCATGGTGGTGCAGCGGTTAGCGTTGCTGCCTCACAGCAAGAGGTTCTCTAGTTAGATCCTCGGCTGGGGTGCCTTCTGTGTTGAGTTTGCATGTCCTCCCTGTGGTCTCATGGGTTTCCTCCAGGTGCTCTGGTTTCCTCCCACATTCCAAAGACATGCTGTAGGTGGATTGGATACACTAAATTGGCCCTAGGCATGAGTGCATGCATGTGTGTGCCTTCCGTGGAAGGTTGGGCACCAGACTGGCAACTCGACATCATAAAAACTCCACTGCCAATCATGAGCAGACAGGTGATCCACTGTGGTGACCCCTAACCAGGAAAAGCCGAAAGAAGAAGAAGAAAGAAGAAGAAGGTAGAAATGCACAAGCTGCCTTATTTGCATCTGAAACTAAACTTATTTTGAAGTTCCATGCTCTCTAATGTGGGAACTTAAATATATACTATAAAGTTAACAATACAAAGTTATTAAATGATACATGATACATGACCTAGCCACATCAGTAATCTGAGCACAGGTTCCAACACAGTTCAGCCAAAATTTCATCACTCCCTCCCTGCAAATAGCAGTCCTGTATACAAAGTTATTAAATGATACATGACCTAGCCACATCAGTAATCTGAACACAGCTCCCAACAGAGTTCAGCCAATATTTCATCGCTCCCTCCCTGTAAAGAAATAGTGGTCTTGTATACACAGTTATTAAATGTATGTAAACTTCCTTGATCTGCACTGTTTAAAATCTGTTTCTTTTTTTATTAAGGCTTCTTGCACATCAGTGAGCCATTCTCCTTGATATACCCTTCCCCTTCCTTTCTGTTCTGTCTTTGCCTAGCTGCTCTACCCCACATTTAACTCTCCTACACTTTTCCCCTTTAGTAGCTTTTGTTTTGCTTCCTACATTTAGGAGTATCTTTTGCCCTGATTCTCTATTTATTCCTCTAAAATCTACCTTACTTAAGCCTATTTATTGCCCTCTACTCTGCACTAGCTAGGCTCTGCAACTCACATACTCTCAAACAGTCTTACTGACTGTTTTCTACGGACTGCCACAAGCTGGTTCAACCTGTTCTGGTCACCCTCGCTTCGCTGGGGCTCTCTCCACTTCCCTACCCTACCCCCATTCCCACATCCCCTAATCAATTACATTTATAGTTACCATAACTCCTCCCCTCACCATCACCACCTGATACACACTCAATTTCCTATCTCACTCTGTTAACACCTAAGGAACTCTAAATATTACTTTACAATCACTCCATTTTTTCCTATAGTTTACTTTTCTAATAATATAAACCACTTCACCTAATTTAATCTATTTTTACTCTAACCACTATACAACTAATTACAACTCTCTCTCTTTCTCTTTCTACTCTCTCTTCTTCCATACCTAATACTCTGTCCTATCACATAACACTATGCTTTCTTCCTCACATTCTATTATTTTCACAATATCTCTAATTGCCTCATTAAGCATACTTATATAAGTCGCCCCCCCCAAATGCTATCTAACATCTGCACCTGTAAAAACATCTCCTCAGGCCACACCTTTTGATGTGTACATAGATAGTTTCTCTCAAATAACTGCCAGCCTAATTGAATATAACCATATTCACCTCACTAAAATCCAGTTCCTTTCCATCTCTACCAAACCAAAACTAATACCTTACATAGTCTTCAAACATACTGCTAAAACTAACCTATTTCGCCATCTCATAAACTATCTCCTCAAACTTTCCCAGTGTGGAGATAATCATCCCAACCCTGGATCTACACAGTTACCTACCTTCTACTCATTCTCACATCTCTAAAAATTTGCTACTAATAACATTAAACATGCATAGTATCTGTAATAAAATTACTGAATTTCATTCATGGCTTACACAGTACTCTCCAGATAAAGTGGCAGTTACTGAAACTTGGTTATAACCACATATTCAAGATACAGAAATATTCCCTTCAGGATACAATATTCTAAGAAATGACAGAACCCATAAGTAGGTGGCGTAGGATTCATTTTATTTATTTATTTATTTAAATTTGTTGACCGGGAGTGTCTGACTGGACGTAGGTCCATTTTCAGTGGAGGCCCGGGGAGAAAAGCTCCACAGTTAATTAAACAGACAGTAGTTACATTGGATTACATAGCGATTAACAATTTAACATAGCAATTACTTACAACATATTTACAGATGAAGAACATAGTACATCAGTAGACAACTAGAATCTTTATCTGTGAAGTACATAACAGACATTAACAAATGTTACAATGAGAAGTTCCTGCTGTATAATAAGTACTAGGCTTATGAGCATCTGAACTTGCTATAATCAAGGTAGTTAGTGGAGTGGAAAGAAAGGTAGTGGTTGGATGGGGTGGATGATATTAGAGTGGGAGTTGCAAGGACATAGCCAGCATGTTTTTAGGTGCGCTTTTAGTAAAGTTTTGAAGTGGGTGCATGATGGTATGGAGGTAATTGTGGGTGGGAGTGAGTTCCATAATTTGGCTATGGCGCAAGAGAATAGTGCTTCACCAGCAGAGTTATTGGCTTTAGTGATCTGCAAGTGATTTTTGTTGCTGGATCTTAGTGATTTGGTGGTGCGATAGAGTTGGAGTAGATTCTGGAGGGATGGGACATTTAGTGGATGGTTTACTAGTTTGTGGGTGAGTGAGAGTTGATACCACTGAAGGAGGTGAGGGAGTTCAAGCCAACCCAGTTCAGCAAGTGAGAGACAGTGGTGACTACGGTAGGATGCCCCTGTGGCGAATTTGGTGATTTTGTTGTAGCAGGTCTCTAGCTTGTTTAGATCACATTGCCTTAGGTTGGTATATATTGGAGAGGCATAAAGTAGGGTGGAGATAAGGTGGGAATTTGCTATTGAAATCTTTACTGCTTTGGTGAGAAATTGCTTATTTCTGTATAACGCTCCTAGTTTTTTGTGGACTTTTTTTATGGTCATGGATATGTGAATGTCAAATTTTAGTTTATTGTCTATTTCCACTCCTAGCAATTTGGTGTGTTCAGTTGGGTATATAGTGGTGTTGTCTTTTGCTGTGATGTTAAAGTAAGAGTTGTTTTGAGTATGTTTGATGGGTTGGAAGATGAGTAGTTTAGTTTTGTTTGGGTTGAATATTAATTGGGCATTGGATAACCATGTTTCAACAGAGGAAAAGGCTTCCTGTGTGACCTTTTGCAGTTTGGGTAGGGGCTGGGCTGAGCAGATGATGGTCGAGTCATCTGCGTATTGTATGAGTGTGCCATGTTTGGTGGCAGAGGCTAGATTATTGGTGTAAACAGAGAAGAGTAGGGGTCCAAGGATGGATCCTTGGGGAACCCCTATGGAGACAGATAGTTGGGGAGATATGTCATTCTGCCTTACAACATATTGTTGGCGGTCAGACAGGTAACTCTGAAACCAGTTGGTGACTGATTGTGAGAAGGATAGGTTATTGAGGACAGAGATAAGTTGTTTGTGTGGGACCATGTCAAATGCTTTAGATAGGTCTAGGAAAGTAGCAGAAGAGAGATAGCCATTGTTTTTATGCTGAAGGATAGTGATAGTAAAGGAGAGTAAGGCAGTGGTGGTGCTATGGTTTGGTCAGAAACCATGCTGAGTACTGGAAAGGAGGTTGTTAGTAAGGAGGTAGTCTGAAACCTGAGAGTGTATGCATCTCTCTAGTATTTTGGGGAGTGGAGAGAGAATAGCTATGGGGCGGTAATTGGTTAGTTCTGCGGAGGGTCCACCTTTGTGGAGGGTAATTATATGTGATACTTTCCACAGTGTGGGAACGTAACTTTCTGACAGAGATCGGTTAATCAAGATGGATACTGGGTAGGCCAGAGCATCAGCTGCGATTTGTAGGTATTCACTTGGGAGGTTGTCTGCTGCTAATTTGGTGGGTTTAAGTTTAGTTAAGAGTTTTTTTATGTTGGAGGTAGGTACAGGAGAAAAAAAGAAGGCAGTGGGGAGATTACTAGTTGAAGGTGTGGGTTGGAGGAGAGGGGGGGTTGTGTTTAGCTAGTGATAGTATGGTTTGGGTGAAGTGTGTATTGAATGAGGTAGCAATATTTTCTGAGGAGTGAGGGATGTTAGGAGGAGGGGTACTGACTTTACCTGGGTGGAGGATGGAGTTTATGGAGGACCAGAATTGTTTGGGGCTGTGTTGTGAGGAGTCTAGGGCAGACTGGTAGTATGGAATTTGTCCTGTTTTATTAGCTTTTTGACTCTATTGCGTAGTTATAGGAATTTCTGTCTAGCTGAGGGGGTTTTGGTTTTGTGCCAGTGCTCCCAGGCTTTATCCCTGTTTTTCATTTCTGACTTAGTGGTTTTCTGTAGCCATGGGGAGGGTTTTGCTTTGGTTCTGGAAAATCTTATGGGGGCATGGTAATTAAGGATGTTCAGGAAGGTAGTATTAAAAAATTCAACTGCGTCATCTAGACTGAGGTACTTTAGAGGATGCCAGTTACATTCCTTGAGGGATGAGATGAATGTGAGTGGGTTAAAGTTTAGTTTTTTACGTATTTGGTATAGGTATTTTTTGAGTAGGAATGTTGGGGAGTGATCATTGAGGCTATCTGATAAGCAGCCTGTTATATATGACTGGGGGCTCTTACTGACTAGTATCCAATCCAGGGTAGTGTGCTTGCTGGAGTTTTTATTTATCCTGGTTGGTGACTGGACTAGTTGGGTGAAGCCATGAAGGTGTACATGATGGGTTGGATTGTTGCCAGAACAGGATTGCCAGTCAATATTGAAATCACCTAAGATTATAGTTTCTTGGGGAGATGGTGGGTAGACCAGCTGAGGAGGTTTTCTAGTGGAGGGATGCTTTGGCCAGATGGGAAGTAGCATCCAATTATGTTGATGGTTTTGTTTTTGGTTAATTTTGAGGTTGGTATATATTATTTCTTCATTGCCTATTTGTGGAGCTGATGATTTTAAGATCTGGATGTTTAGATGCTGTTTAAATATTATAGCTACACCACCTCCTTTTTTGTTTAGCCGGTCTATTCTTAGTATGCCGTAACCTGTGGGGAGTATTTGCTCACTGGTAATGTGAGGTTTTAGCCCGGATGACTATATCTGGGGAGTACAAGTCTATGGTGGCATGGAGGTCATGGACTTTGTTGGATATACTTCTAATATTTAGGCTTAGTAGAAGGAAGTCACTTGGCTTTCTATTGGCTGTAATATGGGAGAAGTTGTGGTTTCTAGTCTGATTATGAGGATTGGGGTTGGAGATGGTAGGGCCAGGGTTGGGGTGGATGTCTCCACTTAGGGCTAGTTTTGATATGCATGAGATTATTAGTTTTCTCAGTTTTTGAATGTGTTTGTTTATAATTTATCATAACACCTATACTATATCTCCCCTCTCCAAACCTGACACTTCTTTTAGTAATGCAGAAATTCTCTTGGCATCCTTACAAGTAAATAATTCTAATCAAATATGTATTGTAGTAGTCTATTTACCCCCTGGCCAAAACATTCCAACACTAGCAAACTTCCTTTCCTGGACTACCAACAATATTATCAATGAAACTATTATTAATGATAATATAAGTATCAACTGGCAAAATCTCATCACTGACTCCACAATAAATAGTATTAACCTTCATTGCTTTACTCAGTTTATCACTGCTCCTACCAGAATGCAAAATAGTAATCACTTAGGTGCAACCCTAGACTGGATCCTGGTATCAGATCCCTACAAATATTCCAATTCCAGTGCACTCCCAAATACCCATACTGACCACTTACCAGCATACACCTACAGACTTCCCCACATGATCCTAAACCTCATACTTATAAAAATTCAAGGAATATAATCAAATTCAATCAACAGCTATTCAACAATATCTTAAAAATGATAAACTGGTCTTCATTGAAAACATTACCACTGGATGATGCTATTAACCACTTCAACAAAGTCTTCTTAGATATCCTTAGTAGCTTAGTCCCTCTCAGTACCAAAAGAACAAAAATAAACCATACACCCTGGCTAACTAAAGCCACAAAACAAATATTATAAACTAGAGACCAAGCCTGGAAAGACTGACATAAGAATAAAAATGAGACCAGTCTACTTATATATAAGCAGCTGTGAAATAAAGCAAAAAAACTAGTCATTGCTGACAAAAAATTACTTCTCTCAACAATTTTCCAGCCAGATCAACAATCCCAAATAATTTTGGAAAACTATCTCAGCATTCCTCACTCCTGGGTCCAAATAAAACCCTTTACCAGCCCCAATAAAGATCCATCTGTAATAGCTGACATGTTCAACTCCCACTTCATAGATAGTATACTTAAACTAGTAAACTATTCTACACCAAACAAAAACTTCAGTTCCACTGAAAATCTAGCCCCACCTGAAACAGCTAATAGCAAAACCAGCACTAACACCTCCCATCACCAGGGAACCTCTGCAGCTATCTCAACAAGACCTGTTTTATCTCTCTACAACCTATTCCCACCTCTCTAATACATAAGCTTCTTCTTAAACTAAAAGCTTGCTCCCTCTCCACTGACAACCTTCCACCAAAATACTTAAAACTTGTTGCCAGTGCAAACGCCTACCCAGTTAGCATCCAGATTAATAGCTCCATCACAGAATTTGAAGCCCCTATACTCTGGAAAACAATCTATAGTAATCACATTACACAAGGGTGGTAAAACACATGAATTAATAAACTATTGCCCCATCTCTATCCCCTCCTCTTTATCTAAATTACTGGAAAAATGTATACACATACAACTTCTGAAACATCACTGGTCATTTCTTGACACCTTTGTGTTATAGTCTGTTTTCCAGAGTCTGTATATGTTGATACCAGTAAGTTAAAGATCAATTTCCTTCTCACCGCTTTTGCTTGTTTTGTTAGGAGAAGCTCCAACCTTAATGATCCCTTGTGTGGAAGCATCTCTACTGTCCTCTATATATAATTCCAAGAATGTGGTAGTTTTTACAAAAGCCAGACTGTGAATATTTAGCACTGTAAATACAGTTGATGCTTCCAAGTATAAGTTTAATCCCAGCCAATGTTTGTTTGTCTTTCGGCTTTTCCCGGTTAGGGGTCGCCACAGCGGATCTCCGGTCCACTAATGATTGGTAGTTGTTTTTTATGGTGCTGAGTTGCCAGCCTGATGCCCAACCTTCAATGAGGGCATGCCCATTCAACGCATGTCTTTCGAATGCCCACTCGACCATGGGGAGGGCATGCAGACTCCACACAGAAGGCACTCCCAACCCAAGCCGAGAATCGAACGGGAGAACCTCTTGCTGTGAGGCAACAATGCTACCACTGCACCACCGCGGATTTAATCCCAACCAGTAACATCTACAAATTGTATTTTCTGCAATGTCTTTTGTAAGGGGTTGATCTAGTAATTCCCCTTACCTCTACACACATTTTATCTTAACCAAAAGGCCTATAAGAGTTTTCACCTAGTTCTTAATGGTATTAAGGAGTTCTAGCCCTTTTTATAAATAGTATTACAAAAATATGGATTACAGAAAATTTAAATTACTGTTACATTATTAAATATAGTAAATATTATTACTATGAAATTAAATTACCCTAACATAGTAAATGACTTCAATTATCTTTCCTTTCACTCTGCAGTTCATTGATAGACTTCTAAATGGTAAGGTGCAGTTATAAAATTCATGTAGCATAATCTAGCAGTCTTACATATTTCAGGCCAGTTTAGATAGAACAGACTGACACAATCAAACAACTGCCAAGTAGACAACGTATGAGGGGAAGGATAAGTCAAAAACTGCAATTTGGCCGATTGCTTCTCTTGTCATTGCCCAAATATTTCTTCTGCACCATGAGAATACTCTTAAGTGACAAAGTTCCAGTAGATCTGACGTTAAAAGAAAAAAAATGTGATCAGTTAATTTGTGTTGTCTTTTTTGCAGAATGTTTAAAAGTAACAGGAAATATCACATTTCCCACATAGTAAATACTTTGGGAGAAAGGTAAAGAAGTGTTTTTTGTATGTTTTGCAAAACATTGTGTGATTTTGTATCCTTCTCTTGAGTCCACTACCTTTTATATATAATACTGGAGACTCATCTTAGAGCTGTACTTTTCAGCTGTGGACTGATTTCATCAATGTTTTTATTACCAAAGAGCCTGTATCCAATGCTGTATTTTTATTACTAAAATATAAATTTCTATTGCCTAGCAGCTAACTTTGTTTTACTGCTTGTGTTTAAATCCTACTACTGGTACACTTACCCATACACACAGTTTTAGATTTCATAACTGCATTTTTTTATAGCTGGAGTGTTTTGTTTCCCTTGGAAGACAGCTTTTTAAGCCCAATCATCTGTTAGCCTTTAAGGCATGCAAACATGTCATGCAGCAAGTTAAATGAGCTAATTGAGTATGCATGAGATTTCTAAACTAAAGAAACTGACACTGTCATGCACAGACAGGCTTGCTGCCCATTTCTGGCCATTTTAAGCAGATGATCATGCATTAGCACTGGGAGAGTGCAGATAAGAGCAATCAGCTACACTTTTAATCAGCATGAATACCAAAGCCAGATATTTAACCGCTGTGCATCCTGAGTAAGTGTTTGCAGTCTGAGGACATTAAAGAGCTCTGCACCGGGTTTAGATGCTTTTTTGTAACAACGGAACAAAAATACTTCAGTGTACAATTGATAACTTCTCTGTAAAGGAAGCTATTTTCCTTCAAAGCTTCATGTAATGAAGAGTCTTATTATCAGCATATGAAAAGTTCTTACATGGATGTAACTTGTTCAGACAAATATGTTTTACTGCCAAAACAGGTCAGATTATGTCTGAATGCAAAAAAATGGTAATATGGTTTAAATTGCCTCCTTATAATGAACAAGTTGTCCTCCATCTATTCATTAACTATCAGCTTTTAGCCATATAGCTTTTCCCTTTTCATCAAACTCCCCCATCAGTATAGTCCCAAGCTACATGGAGTCTAGCTATCCCAGCTGCTCCCATATCATTATGCAGCAAACTGTTCTTTATGGTACGACCATCTCCATTAAGCAGCACTTACACTTGTCTAAAGGTTTCTTTCTGTCTTGGAGTTTCAAGGCATGTCTCTATAACAGTTCCACTGGCTTATAATTCTAAGTGGCTTATCTCATTCTTATTTCATGCATTCCATGAAGACTGTTAAAGGTATCCATCTTAACGTATCTGATCTCAGACTGTTAAAGATATCCATCTTAGGTTTTCTGATCTCAGACTGTTAAAGCTGTCCATCTTAAGTTGTCTGATCTCAAACTGTTAAAGGTATCCATCTTAACTTGTCTGATCTCAGAATGTTAAAGGTATCCATCTTAACTTGTCTGATCTCAGACTGTTAAAACTATCCATCTTGTTGTCTGATCTCAGCCTGTTAAAGGTATCCATCGTAACTCGTCTGATGTCAGACTGTTAAAGCTATCCATCTTAATTTGACATAACTAATGCTTTCTGTTGAAAGTATAACCATAAGTATTTAAACTGTCATATGACTTATCCTTTGTATCACTGACAAATGAAGCTGTTTTCATATGAACTTTCCCCAGACTGGAAACAGTCAGTATGTGGAATAAGCAGGGCTTTATCCATTACTGTAATGAACTCTTCCCTCCCAGAGGCAGTTCATCTTGCTGTGTATCACAAAACATCACATTCTTTGACTTTAGCAAATTGGTAATAAAGTCATTATTTGAGGACACAATGACCTTGTATCAGTGAATGGAATTCCGGCCCAAGCTGTCAGTCAGGCAGCTCTTAACTGCTTTGGATAATGTGCCGTCCACCACCATGATGTTGCAGAGCATGAGCCTTTCCTTGTCTGAGAAGCTGATGGGATCAACCGCTGGGCCGCATGGACCATGAGTTTCTGATGATTCAGTCTTTAGTGATGGGGGTCATTTGGTAGGTGATGTCAACCCAGCTTAAGATGGAAAGATCATTCTATTCTCTTTCTTATCTCATATGCTGATGACAAATGTTTTAGACTTGAGTTGAGGGGTGTGCCTGGACTGCTGGTCAATTCAGGGGATTTCAACCCCTGTCAAAGTGCACTGCATACCAGTCTGAAGGAGCTGTTCTCAGTGACTGTAACTACCAGTGCATTCAGTGCTGCAGGTCTCCAGCATCCCCTTCATTCTTAAGACAGAATTACTGATAGAATTGCTTTATTGACTGTTTATCTTCTAGTTGTATTATTTTATTAGGCATTTGCTAAGTTCAGTTTGTCTTCTTTAACTTTTGAAGGGATAGGTTGAAACAGAAAAGCTAGCCTTATTTATCTTGCATTATTTATGGTCATTATTTGCCTGCTACTAAGCTGACTTGATTTTAGGGAAGAGGGTAGACAGACATGTCTTTAAATTAAGGAATGTGCAGAATCAGTAGGCCAAAGTTTATTCTATTCTGTAGACAGAGCTAGTGATGCAGTTTTCTCATTGAGTGAGCGACTCTAAAGGGGAAATACACTGACAATACATTTGAATTCATAAGGATTTTGTTTCATATTTTGTAAATTAATTTTGCCTGTCCTTAACTTTTGAATAGAAATGTTAAGAGAGAAAAAATACATTTTATTTGTATTCTATTTTTTAGAGTATTTTAGGTAAGTAAATGATTGCTCTTGCCTTCTACTTAATTATAATTATAATCACTGTCTTAAACTGGTGTTGAAGTCTTTTTCTAGTCCTCCAACTTGTCCTGACTTTGTTATTAAACTTGGTTGTCCATCCTTTGTGTCAATTAAACATCAATGCAGTTCAACTCCTACCTTCTACTCACTCTAAAGGTTAGAGTACTGACTTCTGTTTTTGTTTTTTAAACACCAGAGACCATTAATACAAGTCAGCAGTTATCATTAGATAATGTATGTATGTATCTATGTTTTAGCTTTATCCAGTAAGCTGAGAGGTTCTAATATTATAATAAACTGGTTCACAACTCACTTCAAAGATCATATCTTCTCTGAATTCAGAAAGGTTTACCATGAGTGGTGAGCCCTAGCAGAAGCAGCCAACCCATCACAATACCTCTTTCTGATTTAGAGACTGGACCACCATGTGATTTTCCATGGTCAGAATAATCACTGCAGTGAGCCATCCCACTGACAGAACTGCATGATAATAAGGCTAATGCTTATTAGCCACATGCTGCCCACTGAAAATGTCTGCAGTAAGTGACTTTCACAGATGAGAAATTCAGAGAATAATTTGTCTATGTAAATTAGTATGGCCAGCCATGTCAATAAACACAGTCAAAGACAGTAGTCATTGATTCAAATCAATGAGAGAGACTGCTTTGCAGGAAAGTTTAGCAAAGTTAATTTCAGAGTTAGTAGTGAGGATCTGTATGATTGTGTAGCAGTATGTAACAAAGTGTGTGTGTGTGTGTGTGTGTGTGTGTGTGTGTGTGTGTGTGTGTGTGTGTGTGTGCGCGCGCGCCTCTCTGTGTGGTCACAGTAGAGGGATTAGATAGGGGAACGAGAGTATAGAGTGTTTCTGTGTGTGTGTGTGTGTGTGTGTGTGTGTGTGTGTGTGTGTGTGTGTGTGTGTGTCTGTGTGTGTGCATGAATGTCTGCATGAGTATATGGGAGAATAAATGAGAGGGGTGCTTGTGCCAATGTGACCCATGGCTTCCAGTGGTAATTGCCATTAAAAATGCTTTTTGGTATATGTGGCAATTATAGCTGATTAAGAAACATGCAAATTAGCTGATAATGAAGTCTTCTTAAACACAAGCACATGGGTCTCTGAAAATATGCTCATCTTAAATTAAAACAAAAAGAAAGTGACAAAGTGAATAACTTTCCATAAGCAATGCTACAAGAATAACAGTGATCCCAACCACAAAAAAAAAACACAAAATTAACTGGATCAAAATAAGTCTTTAACAATGTATATACCTACTTAGATGTAATTATTGATCATAAACTAAAAATTCCAGTAACATTTTGACTTTAGTATGAAAGAAATTCATAAGCAATTTAGAGCATTATACTGAATTAACAATTATTTATTACCTGACTGCAAAAAATAAAATGAATCTCTTTTACTGCCCAGGTTCCTATGTGGAACAGTACTCTGAAGCAGTACCTTTCAAATTAAACTTATCGTAAAATAAAACAGGTACATCTGCTGTGAGCAGTAAAACAAGCAGCCATCATGGTATAGTTCAGATTATATTAATATTAAACTGGTTGTCAGTATAAGGTAGAATCATGCACCAGCGAGTAACATATGCCACAAATTACTCCATAAGCAGCCATAAGCAACTTGTTATAGTGGCATTCTGCATCAAGATAACTCTGCTTTATTAACTAAGCTTCATAAAAGTTAATAAAAGGAACTTTAAAGTAGGTATCAGAGCTCCCAGTTACCTAGCTATCATATAGAATAAACTGCTCAGCTAACTTTGGATCCTAGCTTGTTCCTCAGTAGTTAAAACTGATAAAATAATAATTGAACAAGCTGGACTGCTGCTCTGTTTATCACACAAAGATAAAATAAATATTCAGCACCACAAAACAGACTCATGATCTCCTTCTGAAAACATGTTTCAGAGTGTTTTTCTTCAGACATATGCCCATGTTTCTTTGATTCACTCTCCAATAGATCTTAACAGGGGTTTCACAGAGCTCTGTCTGTGGGCTCCAAATTTTCTCCTACTCTGGGACCTTCCTGGGGTTAGATACCTGTTATACACTAATTATACAGTAATCACAAAAACCAGAAAGAAATTCACATTACATAAAGATGGCTCTTCTAGCATCTCTTTGAAATTGACTTCAAGACAATAAGTTATGTTTTACCACTCAGAAATCACAGGTATGTTGTTCAGAACACCTTGAAGATTAGCTAAATGCACTTCTGTAATATTAACTGATCTGTATAGAACTCATCTCACATCTATTTCTCGGCAGAACTAGTTAGGGTCATACTTGACCAAACTCTAACTTTCATACCCTATACAAATAAAAATACACTTACTTACTTAAATCAACTGAAACTTGCCTACAAAAGATCCAGCTTTCTTACCACCAAATCAGATGGGCTATAAATGCCGTTCTACCTAGATTATAAAATGCTCTGCCCATAAGTGCCACATCTCTCCTACAAAAAAAAAGAAAGAGAAAAGATTTCTATGTATTCACTTGAGCCCTAAAAATGAACATAACTGTTCTACTTTGAAAAAAGCAAAGTGTCCACCCATAAAAGATAGGTCACAAGTGTTATTAAACCAGGTACGTTTTAAACTAATTCACAAAAGTTACTGCCCACCTTTAAAAAAATATCCAGTTAAGAAATAGACCTTACTCGCTCAGAGACTCAGTAGCTACCACTCTGCACAGGCCACCATTTACTGTCACCTGCATCAAAGAATTATTTAACAAAATTGCCCTGTAGCCTCTAACTCTGTCCCTGAGCCCATTAGAAATACCATAAATTTACAGTTCTGTAGATTGTTAAAAAGGCACTACCTCTCTCTCTCTCTCTATATATATATATATATATATATATATATATATATATATATAGAGATGATTGCTTCAGTAAGCCAGGTTGAGTGTAAATAACAATAAGGCATCTGAAATGCAATTTTAAACAGTTTAATGTTATATATGTCTCCTGGTTGATATTAATGCCATATATGTGTTTTGATTGTAAATTACTGAGTATCGCTGCTGTCTATGCCTTTTACTAACTCAGCTTTTTGTGAATGTGCTATATTCTACCTGTCTTATTTTTTTATATGTGCCTTGTGATATTTTAACTTTTGTTTTTAGTACTTCATTAT
Source organism: Protopterus annectens (assembly GCF_019279795.1). Lineage (NCBI taxonomy): Eukaryota > Metazoa > Chordata > Ceratodontiformes > Protopteridae > Protopterus > Protopterus annectens. The sequence goes on from NC_056733.1 coordinate 679,789,948, forward strand.
CAGTTCTGTTCATTGATATCCCGTTGTGTAAATATTATGACTACTGTATTTGATTGTTCTGGGTTAGTACCATGACTGAAAAGGGTCTTTGGTCCAGTGTGCCATCACAGTTAATGAGTAGCAGTAAGTTAGGTAGGTAAATAAATAAACACAGCATTTTCCATTACTGATAAATATATAATCACAACCTCTTCACTTTTCCATCTTTATATTCCCTCATCCTGTCATTGTACTTTATACATTGTTCCTTATTCTCTAAATTATTACTTCTCATTACTATCCTTTCACTTCTTCCTATAAATTCCTCCTTTATTACAAATATGTCATTCATTGTAAATATAATACTTTGCACTGTACACTTTATCTTCCCCATTGACTCGTAATTGTTTTGTGCCATTTATATTATACTGTTATTATAACTTTTTGCAATTTATGTATTTGCTGCATTCTGAGGGACAAATAAATAAATAAATAAATAATGTTAAAAGGTGGGATGTGAGTAATGAAATGACACTAGGATTGTTTACCAAAGATGCATGCAGAGGAGATAAGCATTTGTTTCCTGCTTGTTATTCATATTTTCATATATTTTCATAACTGTGTGTGCTATATGTGATTGAGGGGCACATTGTAAAATGTCACATTATATTGGGAACAGAAAAATACACTGTTACTGTTCATGTATAATGCAGTACTCTGGAGACATTGCTAACTGTCAGTAATTATGAAGATATGCAATATTTCCATATTTATATTAATCTTATATCATATAACTTACAAACCATTAGGTGTTACCAGCTGAAACCCTGAATAATGCTGAATAAAATTGTCACTGATAACTACATTGTAATTTGTAAAGATTAAGAGACACTAACCCATGTTCATATTATCAGTTGTGTAAATAGGCATTTCTTCAAAAATCAAGCACGAAGAAAGGAAAATGCTTGTTATCAAACTAAAAGTTCTGGTCTGGTTGGCTAGTGTCCCTCAGTCCTCATTTGCTTACCGTGTGACCTTGAGCAAGTCAGTCACTTAACCAGACATTGCTGTCAGGTCATCCCTGAAAAGGGACTGCACATCCAGTGTGCCTACCTGATTAACAAATTGGTATTTATTTATAGAAAGGTCAGGATGCAGGTCACCAAGGTTTTTAATGTGTGAGTAAAATCTGTTAAACTTCTCAATTAGTGCACCAGGCTAATGCAGGGGTTTCACATGTGAAGGGGACATGGTTTGAATCTCTTTCTCCTACAATCCTATAAGCAAAGTTATTCCCTGCACTTTTTCAAGCAAAACATGGATCAGTGGATGTGAAATTGCAACTTTACTCCTAGTCTGGCAACTATGTCTGTATTAGATGGAGGAAACTTGTAAACGCTGGACCACTCATGTCCATGTTTATATACCCCCCAACATAACTTACAGGATCACTGTCTAATATTTCTAGGAAGCATGGCTAGGCTTAAAAAGACCTTTAGGGTCATTAGCCCCAGTACTTTTGTATGACCCTATGATCCTGCAGCGCATACTATGTTGTATCATTTCCAATATATGAAAAGCACTTTGTAAAAATTTAGAGTAAAATGTCTCTGGATTTTTCTTTTCTATTATAGTATATATCTGTATCTATCTATGTAGTATGTAGCTAGATCGCAATATTGCAGTAAAGACTTTGTATTGACTGTCATAGTAAAAAAAAAAAAATTAACTAACACTGCTTTTTATACTTTTTAATAAAAATATCCCAGAAAACCTAATATTAGAAAGTATTAATTGTCAAAATGGAAGGGTCTTCATACTGATGTAAAGGCAATAACTTTATTCATCTTCTAGCCAGGTCTGTGACGTCTTTGACTGATGGTCTCATTTGCTTCACCTGGGTCGCGCACAATCTTCTATACATCTTCACCAGCCCGCTTTGTCCTCTTTCTTTCTCTACAACTGCAGCTGGGCTTCACATCGCAGAGTTAAATACTTCTGAAGGGAGCTTTCAGCTTCAGTTTTCCGAAGGAGGCATTTTTCCTTCTTACAATTTGAATGTGTTTTAGAAAGATGATGAGTTCTCCTACTGAAGTATGACATTATTTTCATGGAAGACTCTTTTTTTCCTTTACAGCTACTTTAGCCAAGTGAGTTTTAGAGCCACAAGTGTGAATACATTCCAAGATTTGCACTGCTTTCCATTAAGATAGGGAAGCTTTATTAACTCTTATTTCATGCGTATGAACAAATATGATATTAAACTACATCAATCAAAAGTACAGATCCTGGCCTTTTAAACACATTCCCAGAATCCAGGTAACCCTTTATTACACCATATGGATCCTAGGAGGCAGTATTCCACTTATATTTCGAGGACTAAAGATTTTTAGAAACTTTAATCTGCATTTGTTTGTCTCATGCTTCGAGGAGGCTGGGCTTTCTTGTGACAAACCAATCCATTTATTGTTGAAATGATTGTGTTGCATTTTGCTGAAACTCAGAGGGTAAACTCAATGAGGCACTAATCAGAGCTCATTACGCAAGATGTCCTGCTACCCCTTGTAGCTTTCTTTCAAATGTGATAATGGCAGTTATTTGTAAAGCAGTGATAATATTTTTCCAAGCAAGGCTATTAGTTGAGGTGTCAGAGGTTTGCAATATGTTTGAATAAGAGTTCTTTTGGAAGCCCTGTTGTTTTATTATTTTTAAAATAAGCTGTAATATTTTATATTTGTATAGCAGTGACCTGGTCCTCACTACACTGCTCATCATGTATTACATGGTAGACTGCATTTCCAAGGCAAGAGGAGTCTGCTATCTCTACCTGTGCTGTGGATTTATAATTTGATATTCTACCCAAAAAGTCAAAAATTATTTTGAAGACATAAATATGACAAAACGCTGGTAGAGTTGTGTGAAATATTTAGCATCACATTAGATGAATAACTCCATTATGTGCTCCCTCATCCCACGTAACTTATTCAAGTCATTTTGTGATTTCAAATCATTGTGCATTGTTCTAATACAAATGAAAAGTGGATGTGTGATGTTAAGTGAGATGATTTTACAGCCAGTTAAGCTTATTTCACAGCTTAAGGCTTCAGTGTAGAAAGAAAAAAGGCTGAAAGGCTCATGAAATGACTACATATCCTTGGCTGGCATTATTAGATATTTGAGATAAGATCAAAGATAGGACTGGATCTGACTGCCCTGCTTTTCACAGTACAGTCTCCTGAGAAATATCTTCTTTGTATGCCGACACTTGCTGTAGTTAGTAGCAGAGCCTGACCTATGAAATGTGCTGTTATAGTGGAGTAGGGGGATGGGGAGGAGTCTATATATATCATTTCCTGTCATGTAAAGAACATTTATAGTTTTTTCCAGGAATAAGAACGAAGACCCATGAAAAGTATGTTCACCCAGCTACAAATAATGATATTCAATTAGCATAAAATTGGAATAATAAATACCTCATAATTTCTTCCCAGTTATAATAGGAATGTGGGACACTACTCAGAAGTACATGTATAAAATCAGAGTGACAAAATTATGGAAAAATATAAGCCCATTATCAAAGGGACTGTAAAATCTGTGGACTTTAATGAACTGCATTGCAAAATTCTATCACACAAGGTCATTTATTTTTGCTTCAGAACAGGGAGATGAAAGATGGTGTCTCTTTCTTTAAATTATTGTTGACATTAGTAGTTATTCTGTGTACAAGAAAGCTACAAATATCACACGTAATGAAGAGAATTCTGAAAATTTTGTGAGGGTGTAAATCAAGCCTGAAAACAGAGGCATGCCTTCACATATTGAGACATCCTGTGTTGAGAGGTCTGCCTGAAAGAGACCAAGAGCTCCTTAAGATAACTGAGACCCAAAGCATGATGGGACATGTACGTGAGCATCAAGATTTTATACTTGTATCCAGAGTGGCCTCTGCAAAGCTGGAGTGTTAGGTTCAAACCATGAAATTCCCATAAGCTGCCTAGATGCACCAGCTGATGTCACCTGATATCCATGTCCAATACCCTTAAATAAAGGCTCCTGCAAATATATATCAGTGCATGAACAAAAGACGCCAAATGCTCTGTTTGTATAAAATGTTTAATGCACATAATTTTTCTCAGATGAAAGCAAGTTACTTTACTATTGCTGAAATCTGGTCCTTTAGAGTCACATGGTCAGAGAGTATCATTCTATGATTCCACAACTTAAACATAAACTGCGGTCCTACCACTAGTCATTGTAGTAATACATAAGTTAGGAAATTCAAATGAGTAAAGTGATTTATGTAGCACCAACCTTTCTATCTTTAAGTGCTTGAGTTTTGTATAGTTATCAGTGATTCAGATAATAATGGACTTTAAACAATTCTCTAGCAATGAAAGAACAGTTAATTCAGAGAAAAGAGGAGCTATAGCTGGGTATCATCAACACATCAGTGATTTTGTTGTGTATTCCAGTGTGTGATATATCTCAATGGGAGCTTAATGGGTTCACTTGTCATGCAGATGAACTACTACTAGCCTTGAAAAAGCTTGTCTGCCAAAACCCATGTTGATATTTTCTATTTATCATGCATTTATTATAGCAATAACCCATGCCTGGGTGTAGGTAATGCTGGATTTACCCACAGTTGGCATAGTTTGGTCCCGAGGGCGAAGCCCGAGGGACCAAACAAAGCCAACTGTGGGTAAATCCAGCATTACCCACACCCAGAAGTGGGTTATTGCTATTATACAATGACATTATTTAAGAAAAAAAACAATTACTTTTCTTAAATAATGGCATTGTATAATGCCTCCTTGCTGCCCTTCCGCAGCTGTCTGGTATTCTGCGGCAGTTCTGATGTACTGCGCATGTGTATGCCTACGCAGTACATCAGAGATGTGGGCAAAAGCAACGGAGAAAGCAAGATCTCCGTTGCTTTTTACTGTTTCGCTATGTTAAATGGGTTTAACATAGCGAGACAGCTTTAAAAACAACAGAGAATCTCTGTTGCTTATTTTAATGCTGTCTAGCTATGTTAAACTCATTTAACATAGTGAGACAGTTTTGAAAAAAGCAACGGAGAAAGCAAGATCTCCGTTGCTTTTTACAAACTGTTTTGCTATGTTAAATGGGTTTAACATAGCGAGACAGCTTTAAAATAAGCAACGGAGATTTCCGTTGCTTATTTTAAAGCTGTCTCGCTATGTTAAACCCATTTAACATAGCGAGACAGGTTTAAAAAGAAAAACAACAGAGAAAGCAAGATCTCCATTGCTTTTTACTGTTAAACTATGTTAAAGGAGTTTAACATAGCGAGACAGCTTTAAAAAAAGCAACAGAGATCTCCATTGCTTTTTTTTAAACCTGTATCGCTATGTTAAACTCCTTTAACATAGCGAGACAGTGTTTTAAAAAAGACTTATACTAATGGAAAAAGTCCGGGCGACCGGACCTTTTTCCATTAGTATAAGTCGATTTACAACATGCACGCTGGCCAATCAGCGTGCACGTTTTGGAATATTAATGGGGGGGTCATGGTATAATAAGATTTTTTGAATGGCATCCATGACTGAATGATTGTAAGGGGAAGGACACATACCCTAACCCTAATTGTACCCCCCCAAAAAACAGTAAACAACTAAATACACATATGAACGTAGCCCAACCATACATCTAATGGAAAAAAAACAGTAAACATTTTAAAACATATGCACTTACCTTAACCCGCACCCTAACCCTAAGGTCAGTAACTCTTGCACATTTACACAAACAGTTCCAAACACATACACACTTACCTTAACCCTAATTCTAGCTCCCCCAAAACAAAAGTAAACAGCTGAAAACACATACACACGTAACTCAACCATACATATAATGCAAAATAAAAAAAAGTAAACACTTTCATACATATGCACTTACCTTAACCCGCACCCTAACCCTAAGGTTAGTAACTGTTGCACATTCACGCTTGGGAGCTATACCAGACAAGGGACCACACTACACTGCAGAACACGGCAAAGCAACGAAGCGGTCAAGCAACTTCTTTCCCAGGGAAAGAATTCACTGAACAGCACCAAAGCTGAGTATGCTACCCGTTGCACCATTGTCACTGCAGAAATGTGGAGTTTTTCCTTACCTTAAGGGCATATTCAGCTTAGTTGATTCCCCAGCTAATAGAAATGAGTCTTTTGAAAAGATGACTTATAGCACAGAGCAGCCCAACCTCCAATCCTAACCTGCCTGATCACTGAGCAATAAAGAATCTAGTTGGTATGACAGCTAATGGAGAGCATCCAGAGCTATTATCTGTCCAGATTGTCATTATAAATGCAAGTCTGCCACTGTAAAACAATGCCAGGTTTATTATGATTGTTCCTGTTTACAAGACAGTGGCCTTTACAGGGATAAAGTAGCAGAGATTCCCAAGAGGCTTCCCGGATACCTGTCTAAGGCAGAGGTTCCCCTGCCATTAAAAGATTTCAGTCCAGGAATCTACCTGGTAAACTTATCAGGAAAATGTGCCTTCTGCTAGGGAGAGACAGCAAGGGTTGCTAATGTCTGGTGCCACCTCTACCCTTTCTGAGAATACTTAAACTGCAACAAAGCATATAACTGTCAGAAGGGTAACTTCCAGAGGGAGAAGATACTACACACTAAAAGGAGGTTCCTGCCATAGAACATAATATCACAAAAGGTAAAAAATGAAGTGCTTTAATTTTAATAATAATAATAATTAAGAAGACAGGTAAACAAATGGAGGAAACCTTCCAGAAGTGAAATTTGAGAAGTAAAGGCATTAGTCAGTTCATTAGATCTCAGACTTCAGTAATCAGAAATGCTTAAACACTTAACATTAGAACAGAAGAGCACACCTATCACATTTTTTTCAAGAATTCTGAACAAAGATAAAATAATGGTGGCAAAGGCAAGAATCAGGGACAAATTCTAAATACAATAAACTCTCAATTAACTGGCACCCATGAGGACTGGTAGATGCCGGATAACTGTAGTTTCTGGTTGCTTGAGAGTTACTATTAAAAATAGGCCTGACTAATACTGTACCCTATACTATTTGTTTGGTGTGACTTGTTCTCAGGTTGGGGAGAGAGGGAATTTAATCCTATCTTTTTTTTTAAAGCTCAAAAACTCTAAAAACATAAGGTATGTTTCTGCGGGGGGGGAGGGGTAGAAAGTGCAACACATGAAAATTGTACTGTATTTCTTCATTTTTTTTTTGCTAGTTGCTTGAGTTCTGATTAACTGACAGTTTACTGTGTTGCTCTTATAAACTCAGAAAGTTGCTAAAATAACATAACTGCATTAGCAAGCACTTTCTTAAGGAAATTCAAATATCTGCCATTATTTAGTGACTATAATCCTAATAATTTGCCAAAAAAACACAAAATTTACAAGGAACCGGCCAAAAATAAGAGTCAAAAATCCTGACATTCCGAGAAATTCTGGATATGAAAGAGATGTGAAAGATGGCTAAGCAGTAACTCATACAGTCTGCTGCATTTGAAATAAAGTCATTGAGGCCTAAAAAGCTCACATGACTTTCAACTCTGTAAAACTGATAATGCTGACAATCTCAATTTTTTTGCGCAGTACCCCAAATGTCACTTTTCTGCCTCTTGTTAAACCTAAAAGCTAGACTCTTCTTCCCATCCTCCACTGTTGGCACCTATCTTTAGGTCATCAGGAGAGAGACTGATCTTGTTCTCTGTACCATGCCCTCTATTTTAAATTTTTAGGCTGTAGTCACTTTAAAGGTAACTTCCTTTCTCTCACACGTTTATTAGCAATATGCCTACCCTCCCTGATTGTTGGGCTGAGCAGCCATTCAGTGCTGAGCAGTAGGAACTTTGGCTTCATAAAGACACTGACCATACCCTCTGCAGCAATGACGTGGGCTAAGAGTGAAGACAATATATCTGGATAATTAGTAAACATAGTTAATCAGCATGTTTTTGTGAGGTGGGAGTGAACTAGGGTACACAGAGGAAACCCATGCAGACACAGAAAGAGCATGCAAGTTCATCAAAGACAGTGACGGTGTAATGCATTCTGCCCATGGTTGCCAGGGTTGACTGGAAATATCAAAAAAATCATTCTTTTATCTTTCAGGCTTCAACTATGTCAAATTAATTGTGTCACCACCTTCAGTTGACTCTCTTTGTGGTCAGCTCTGAGAAGTCTCTAAATACCTTTCTTTTTAACAGGGTTTTTAATTCTGTGCAATAACAGCAACTTCTCCTGATGGAGATCATGCTATCAGTGTTTTATCTGTATTTATTTTAATAACTGTTACTTGCTGATTTAGTTGTTTTATAATTAATGCACAGTGTTTTCGTGAATAGCGCATAAAATTTGTTTTGATTTGATCTCTGAGATAATTATAAGTTGCCCTTGTTTAGTTTTAGAATGCTGTATTTTTTTTCAGTACAGTTATGGCCAAATAGGGAAAACATTTTGGTAAGAGTTTATCATGGTATTATTTTATAGAGCTCATTCAGGTGCATGTTGCTTCTCAGAGTCTTATGCAGTTGAATGAAAATACCGAGATGCCATTAAAATTACTTCTTATATAGTTATATATGTACAAATCGTTTAATCTGAACAGCCCTCAAGCACCCCCAAACTTGATGAAATTTGTTTCATACATCCACAAAAAATATATAAACTAACTCCAGGTCTCACATCGAATTGGAATGGGTGGCACTTATTTTGAGTGCTGTGCAACCTGAAGTCAGTACATGTAAGTTTGGGGGCGGGTTGTGCAGCTCTTCAAAGTGAGGGTAAGGGGATGTAGCCCCTGACAAAATACCAATCTAACTTTTCACTTTCATATTTTCTCTACTATTGTGAAAAATGCACATCTCTGTGTTTTGCTGATCTTTTTGTTATTAACATTTCAGTTAATGTTACCTGGGATCCAGCTATGTAAGAGTTATTTAGAATATTCCACAAAAACGGCACTCCGAGGCAAAATACACACAGATAATCCAAAGAAAATGCCCAGGCCAGGAGATTCTGGACAGTTCAAAATACGTTTAATAGCAGGCAACACAGTAAAGTAAGACCATAAAACATTGACAAACACAAGCGTTTTTCGTCACTCAGTACATGACATCAGATGCGGAACTGGAATTAAATAAATTAAAATATCCTTAAATAAATTATGCAGTTTATTTTTATGGTCTTACTTTACTGTGTTGCCTGCTATTAAACGTATTTTGAACTGTCCAGAATCTCCTGGCTTGGGCAAGTTATTTAGCATATGCAACTCTACCTTCAGATATTCTCATGAATATCCGGAATCTCCTGGCTTGGGCAAGTTATTTAGAATATGCAACTCTACCTTCAGATATTCTCATGAAATAATTCTTCACATTTCTGATATTTCTGTCTTTCTTAAAAAGCACTGTTTGTTGATACTGTTTTTTTCCCTAGTAGGTTCTATGGCTTCACCAGAGAAATTCTTAAATAAATGTACGTATGTTAGACAGCTCCATCCAAACACAGTTCACACAAAGTGTGTGATTTGTTTAGCTGTGGAAAAGTGTTACAGAATGTGAACATTCAAGGATACAAGCATATATTTAAAGTTCTGTTAAATTGCAGCTTAGTCTTGTAATTGTTAGTGCTGCTGTTTCACAATGTTTGGTCCCCACTTTAGTTCTGGCTGAGGTACCTCCCTTGTGGATGACATTTCCATTGTCTTAATCACACAAATTCTACAAATAATAGTAAATGTGGGATACAACTCTCTCCTATGAATTTTCATGCAAAGTGTATAATTTGTATAGGTGTGGTATGCACACTCCTGGATTGTAAATTGTGTAAAAGGTTCAAGGCCACAACCATAAACAAGAGATTTTAAAGTTGTGTTTAAGGGTTATGTTTAAGTCTGGTATATTTGTTAGCACTGCTGCCTCACAGTGCTTGGTTCTCTGGTTCAGTTCCCAGGTGAGGTGCTTTGTGTGTGTGTGTGTGTGTGTGTGTGTGTGTGTGTGTGTGTGTGTGTGTGTGTGTGTGTGTGTGTGTGTGTGTGTGTGTGTGTATCCTGTGGTAGACTGGCATTCTGACCAGGTTTGGCACTGTTCTCTGCTCAGTGAGAGCTAGGATAAGCTTCAGGTCCTACATCTCCTTATACAGAATAAAGTTTTGGAAGATAAATGACTAAAAGTTCTATTTTAAGCTCTGAGGGCATATCTACTAAAAAATGTGAATATAATGTGCCAAACAATCTGAGCTGGAGGAGAAGTTAGAAAATATACTCCTTCATTCCCCTATGGCTAGAGTTGAGTGGTAAGGACGAGCCCAGTTTGCAGGTCCTCTGTGGTGGTGTATCTCTCCAGTGGAGCAATCCTCCACTCTTACAGCAGCTCTGTGTACTCAACAACTGCTACCAGCCTTGGGGAACATGCCCTCACATACTGTTTGGGCTACATGCAATGCACATTGGCAAGGCATGCTCACAGGCTTGTGCACCATGGGTGCAACATATAGTGTTACTGCTAAGTCATCCAAGTGGAAAGCCAGATACTCCTCCCTTCCACAAGGCTGGGCATGCTAAGAGCAGCCACTTACTCCCATCCTTCCTTGCCAGTTCCTACAAGTACACAAGCTGATAATAAAACTTGGGTTGTGTATATCATACTAAGGGCTTTATCCCTCAATAGAGAGATCTCAAACTTTCCAGCCCTTAACTCACAAGCAGCCTGCAAATCAGCATAATGCTAAGTGAAGGAAAATACTGCAGTACATACTTCACTGCAGTCAGTACCTTTCTTTGTGTTTTGGAGACTGAGACCTTTAGCTGTGTGCTACTCATCATATAACTATCATGGTCAATGGAGTCTGAGACCACTGCTCTGTGATATAAAGCTAGCTATTCCCAGGTTTCTGATCCAGAAGACATGAGGTGAACAGTTATATTTTAGATCTTTAAGGATTATAAACATTTCTCAGTCTAAAAAAAAAACCTCTTCAGCTAACTTCTCCCTGTTGAGGACACAGAATAGGGCCCTTTGATGCAGGAGTTGATATCTAACTGTATGTAGCACAGTGCAAAGGGATTTAAAAGAAGTGCTACACTTACAAATGAGCACACAGGAATTCTGTTCAGGCTGTAGGTATGAGAAGCACATAATCTTACTTTGTATAATATGCACTGTACTATGCCTGCAGATCATGACAGAGAGAGAGAGGGAACTTGATTGTTGCAGAAAAAGTACAGTTGTGTAAGTAAACTTACCATAAGAGTAGATGTTCTAATAGATGACTATTGAAGTACCTTAAGCTTTCTGGGTCCTACCCCTTGTGACTGGCCAGCTTACAAAGTTAAAGGGTGACCTCCACATGCCACAACTTTTAGCAGCTCAAGCACAGCTCCATTTAAAGACAGTTGGAGTGCAAAAAGCTTCAGAGCAATATTTTTTGTTTGTCTAGGAGGGAGGGAGGGAGGAAAGAGCCCTGACAGAACATTGCTTGGAAGCTGGAAACAATCCCAACAGTAAACAATGTACAAAAGGATGAAGCATCCACATCCTGGCAACATAAAAGAAAAAAAAACACAAGCAAAGATGGGGGCTGGAGGGAGGCTACTGTGACAGTGATCTATTTGAACAACTTATCTTAAGATAAATCTATTTTCATAAATGTACTATGTTCATAGTTTTACAGGTATATACTAGGCTAACGACCACCTTTATAAGCCTAGCTGTGCAACCCAACTCATTTGTGTTACTGCGTATCATAGGCATTTATTAGAAGTGGAGTATCTTAGTTAGGAAGTTTACAGAGGTTATTTGTGTGTGTGTGTGTGTGTGTGTGGGGGGTGTATGTTAGTTTGAGTATTACTGTCTACCTATGTCTATTAGAGACATGGGGAGTCAGACCCAGAGTGAATTTCCAATTTCCCATCCAGTGGTCATGGTTACATTTAAATAGGGCTAGTGATGGACTCTGTTTCACATGGATTTGTAACTTGTTCCAGAGCATGGGAATCCTCTGGGACACATATCTGACTCACCAACATATCTTATTTATGTCACAAGCAAAATTTAAATCCTTGGATCTAGTGGTTCTGATACTGTTCATTTTGCAGATGTGCAAATGGTGGTGTTCAATGCATAGATCACTGCTGCAGTAGATTAAGTTATCTGGGTAGATTACTAGGGTGTACTTTAGTTCAGTGAATGATCAGATGATCAAACGCTGTTAGTCTGAACACTAAGTTACGAACTGGCAAAATAGCGAACGTCCGGACAGTGAATTTTTTCCCAGGGAAAGAAATCCCTGGGTTGTCCGTCCGGGTTGTGCCATTTCTTCCACTGTAGTGCGATCTTGGAGTTGGTATATTTAAGTAGGGGGGGTGTGGGGGCGAAGCCCCCCACTTTATTTAGTGTTTAGTGTGTTTTTTTTTTTTTTTTTTGGGAACGGTGATTTTTTTTCCCTGGGAATAAAATCTCTGTTCTGGTTGTTCACTGTTTTGTGTATTCAAGATTTAGGGGTCGATATAACAACATTCGATCATCTGATCATTCGTTGTTATAATATAGACCCGATTACTATAGGTAAAATGCATAGATCACTGCTACAGTAGCCTAAGTTATCTGGGTAGATTACTATAGCTAACAAAGGGAGGATGACAATAACTAAGACTCCCGGATTCCCCAGAGAATGGTCCTAAAAAGTCTGTTCTGAAGCTGGAAAATAATCTAATCTGTATTGCTTTGTAAAGGTCTTTACAGAAAATTAAGTAGCTGCCTCTAGAATACTTTTAAAGTCCAACTCCCCCCTTTGCAGAAAGCCTAACCTGGCCTAACCCTGCCTGGCAGCAGCTCATTATGGTGAGTGTAACAAAAAGCAATAGCATGAGACTACCACCTGGAAATGGTCAGCTTTTCCCTTCCCTTTCCTCCCCTTCCCTTCCCCTTTCCCTTTCTCTTACTTTCCATTCCCCCTTCCCTTCTATTCCATTCCCTTCCCCTTTCCCTTCCCCTTCATAGGAGACAAACAGCTGATTAGTTGAAGGCTCACGTTTTATCCAGGTAATATTGGCGCTGCTGGTAGGCATCCAAGGTATGAAGAATCTTTTTTCCATTATTCTTGGGTTCAAGGAAAAAGACAGGAAGATTAATAGTCTGGCTTAAAGTAAACTGTGACCACTTTAGGCATAAAAGAAGAATTAGTTCTCAGAGAAAAACTGTTCTTGTGAAAAGTGAGGTAGAGTTGACTCACCATAAGTGCTTGTAACTCAGATACTCTTGCAGCAGATGTCAGAGCAATAAACAAAACAGTTTTCATGTTAAGAACCTCAATTTAACTTGATGAGGTGGAACTTCTTATGTACAAAGATGAAATCCCAAGGAGGAGCCACCTGTTCCCTAGGTGGATGGATAAGCAATACCCCTTTCAAAAGCTGATTAACTTGAATATGGTTAGAAAGGGGGGAATCAATGGGCGGACAAGCAGAAATGACTCATAAATGCACATTGATAGATGAATAAGAAAGGCCAGAGGACAATAAATCACATAAATAATAAAGAACCAGAAGCAGCTGGGCCTGAAGATGGTCCTGGTTCTTAGACTGGCACCAGCTAGAAAATATTTTACACTTGCACACATATGATGTCCTAGTAGCAGTTTTTGCCTCATTTAGTACATGCTACATGTCCCCTGAAAAATGGTACCAAAGTGGTATTAAAATTCTAATATTCAGACAGTTAGCTGAAGATTTATGAGGATGTGGTATATCAAACAATCCCTGCCTTGCCAGCAAGTCTAATCTGTGGGGAAGCTTGTAGTAATTGACCCTAACCAAATTGAAAAGAAGGTAGAACCATTGTTGCCTGGGCCAAAAGTTCTTATGGATTTTCTGAAGAACTCTAGATATTAGTGGAAAAGCATGTAGGGACATTCCCATCTGAGGTAATGAGAAAGTATCAATTTAACAGGCCTGTTTACAATGATTCCTGAAGCAGACTTTGTTTAGTTGTCTGTTCTAAAAGGAGAAAAAGAGTTCTGCTTGAGATGTTCCCCACAGTTAGATCAGATCTTGGAAGACCCCAGGATGAAGTTTCTATTTGTGATGGTCTGTTCTGGTCCTGCTGACTTCTCTGCAATCAGGTTTTGCTCTGACAGTATGTATAAAGCCTGCAGTGTCAAACTCAGCTGAGTTGCTATTTTCCAGGCTGTCAAACAGGTTATGATTTGATACTGCACCCCCCACCCATTTGTAGACCTAGGGACCAGATATGATTTAAGGCTTTCAAAGCACTGCTCACTATCAATATCTCTCTGGCATTTATGATGCTGTTTGTCTAAAGAGCTCCAAACATCTTTTACTTTTATACCTTTGGAAACCATAACCCATGCAAAGTCTGATGCATCTGTAGTTGCAGACTGTATGGGATGGGGGACGGAAGGGAAAGTGGGACACCTGGATTGCAAAAGATCTGGTCTATCCATCAAAAATCTCCCTTTTTACAAATCCCAGAATAAGGATCTGAAAGGACAAATGGTGTAGATGCTGAATCCAGATTGATTTTACCCCACCCAGTTTGGGTTCGTGAAAGGCCAATCTTGTCTCCTGAACCTGATTGACTTCTTCAAATCAGTCTCCAGAGCTGTGGACGAGGGTAAGACAGTCCATACAACCTATCTGGACCTCGCCAAGGCCTTTAACACCATCCCCCACTCTGGAATCATAGATAAACTTACTAAGCTGGGCATTAATCCCTACATCACTCGATGGGTTGCCAACTGGCTTACTGACAGAACCCACACTGTAAAAGTAGCCGATTCCAAATCCAGCTCCAGACAAGTAACAAGTGGAGTACCTCAGGGTTTAGTCCTGGGACCTCTGTTTTTTGGCATCTACTTCTCTGAAGTACAGGCCAACATTAAGGGACTCTGGCTAACAAGGTTCGCAGATGTCTGCAAAGTGGGAGCCATTACTGAATCCCCAAATGATATGGATACTCTACAAAAGGGCCTTACAGAAACAGATGCTTGGTGCCAGAGCCATGGGTTCAAGCTCAATGCCAAGAAATGTATAGTTATCCCCTTTGGGAAAAAACATGTACCCGTGAATTACCACATAGGTGGCAGCACACTAAACATTGAAAGTGTGATAAGAGACTTAGGGACACAGGTGGACAGTGGTCTCACCTTCAATAACCACATTGCCACAACAGTCAGGAAATCCTTCTATGTGGCACACCTCATCACTAAGGGCTTTTCATCCAGAAAAAAGGAGGTCATTGTCCCACTCTACTCATCCCTCATTAGACCCATTATAGAATACAATGCCCCATTTGGTATGTACTTCTCAAGATATCTGCAACAACTGGAAAGGTCGCAGAAATACCTCACTAAAAGAATCACAGGCCTAAAGCAGATGCCCTATGCTGACCACCTTAAAAAACTCCAGTTATACTCTGTCACATATCATCTACTCTGAGGCAATCTCTGCTTAACATACAAGACCATGTCAAACCCAGAGCTGTTGGACATGCTACACTTAAAGAAATCCCAATCCCTCAGAGCCACACACTCCGGGGATCTAAACTTGTCATCACAATAAACAAAACATGCTGGAGGGATAGGTTCCTGACCCAGAGACTCCCCAGACTCTGGAATAGACTGCCTATACATGTCAAGCAGAGTGCCTCTTTGGCCCTCTTCAAAAGGAACCTTGATGATTGGATGGGAGAAAGGAAATTTACCCCAGGGATCACGTTAGTCCCCCTGCTAGACAGGGGTCCAGGGAAGTAAATAGTGTGGGAAGAAATAGCCAGGGAATTGTTATGGCTAGGCTTGTATAGGCCCTAGGGCCGATAGCCTAGTACCAACCTATGAACTTATGTTGCATTTTCTTCATGTGGGGTCTGGTCAGGGGAGGCATGAGAATAATAAATGCCATGTATCCCAAAATCTTGAGAAATTCCCTTGCAGGTGCATGGTCTTGATTCTATTAACTCATGGAGAACTGCTGAAATATGTCTACTTTGTCTGGAGGAAGAAAGGCTCTTCCCAGGGCAACATCTTGCAAGATAGTCCAGGAATTCAATTCTGTGGGAAGGAATGCAAGAATATTTCTGACACTTAATTAAAAAAACCCTAATAAGTAGAAGATCCTGAACAGTTTGCAAAGACTCTTGACAACTGGAAAAAGAGAGTGAATAGTTAAGACAATCATCCAGATGTGAAAAGATGTGGATACCTTGAAGCCTGCAAAAAGCAACAACTGGAGAATACACCAGCCATTGCTTATTGCAGGCAATGAATACCCTTTGTATTGTGGAAAGTCCAAAGAGTAAGGTAGAGAACTGATAATGTAAACAAGGCACAACAGACCTTAATCAGTAATGGGAACTTGATGCTAGATGTCCTTTAAATCTAGCTTTACCATAAAGGCTAGATGCAGGGTTAGAGGAAGACAGGACTCACCTCAAAAGTAGGTACGCTATCCTAGCTAAACAAATAACCTTCACCTGGCCATTGCTCTGAAACTGGCAAGAGCAGCTGTCCCTTACCCAACAATCACCTACAACCACAGAGGTCCATTCTTAGTTATTTGATGGCTCCACCAAGAGGACTAGGGGAAAAAGATGAGTGACCTTTGGAATAAGTGGGCACAACACAGTCAACTAGCAGTGGCCGAGGTGTGACAGGTGCAGGCCTGACACTCAAAGAATCCCTGACAGCTTTCTTATTATTATTATGGACAAGGAAGGTAAAACCATGTAGACCAGAGGTTGCTTCACTGGTAAGCAGAGAAAGACAACACAGAAGGGAATAGCAAGAGCCTGGATACGTCAGTAAGGTGAAAAGTAGAGAGCAAAAGGTTCTGAGATAAGTAAACCACTGACAGCCCTCCAGAAGCAGTGTATCCTTTCCCCAGTACACAAACACACAAAACCTGAGAACAGGAATAGATGGTACTCCTGTGGAAGTTTGGAAGCTAGGAGAGAAGAAAGTGATAAAGATCTGGATTGTTTTAACAGTATTTTAAAAGTATAAGTAGCATCAACATCCTGGAATAAAGTGACAGTGGCTTTAATACTTAAAGATAGTAAAGACCCATCCAATCCAGTGTCATATAGACCCATTTCAATTCTAAACCATGGTTATAAAGTGTTTACATCTACAATGACTAAAAGAGTGGCAAAGGTGATACTAAAATTGATAGATATGGATCAGTGTAGTTTTGTGGTGGGGAGGCAAATATTTGACAGCATTAATAGAACAAGGAGGATCCAGAAGGAAGCAGAATATAAGAAAATGCCATTGTTGTTGGTGGGTGTCGATGCAGGGAGAGCATTCAGCAGAGTACGCTGGGATTTTATAAGTAGAGCAATGGAAGCATTTGCATTCCCTGATAAAATTATAATGTTGATTAGGAGTCTATAAGAGGGATCAGAGGTGAAAATTAAAGTACAGGGGTTCCTCTATGATAAGTTCTGTTTGAGCAGAGGAACCAAGCAGGGGTGTCCTCTTTCCCCTTTGTTATTTGTATTATATTTGGAATCACTGGCAGAAAATAAATGGACTCATGAAATTCAAGGATATAGTTGGTATGATAATCAAGAAAAGCTGGCTTTATTTACAGATGATAGCATTTTATACCTGATAAAATCAGAAAAGGACATTTAAATGTTGTAGAACATTCTGAGACAATTTCAAGTCTTTTCAGTATAGAAAATTAATGAAGATAAAACAAAGGCAATAGTTGTAAACT
The DNA here is from genome assembly GCF_019279795.1 of Protopterus annectens. Classification (NCBI taxonomy): domain Eukaryota; kingdom Metazoa; phylum Chordata; order Ceratodontiformes; family Protopteridae; genus Protopterus; species Protopterus annectens. The sequence goes on from NC_056733.1 coordinate 679,807,679, forward strand.
AAGTACCCACACACAAATTGGTTCATAGGTTAGTACTAGGCTAACTGCCTTTGTGGGCCATTTTAAGCCTTGCTAGTTAGCCCATGTGAAAATCAAACCCTGCATCTTGCACTTTTAAGGTAAATACCTTAACCATTATGACAACCTCCCACCCCACTTCACCAATGCCCATGTTTATGGGGACATGATGAAATGAAGTACTTAGGAGTATGGATTATAAAGGATTCTGTTATGGTTGAAAAGGATATGTGGGAAGAGACTAAAACAAACGATAATACAAAAACTGAGAAATTGGAAGCTTTATTTTATGGATATGGATAGCAAGTTACAAGCAGTGCAAATGTTTTTAGTCCCTTCAGTTTTATACACAGGTCAGGCATATTTTTATCAACTAGAGAAGTTGTGAATAGCAATAAATAAAGAGTTGAAGGACTTTATCTGGGAGAGTAAGAGGGCAAGAGTCAAGTGGGATAAGTTGATCCCTCCAATAGAACAAGGTGGTTATGGATCACCTGATTTGAAGGGGTATTTCAGAGCTGCATGGTTAAGGCTCCTATACATAACACAAGCAGAAATCTATAATTCATATTGGAAAGGGATGATATTCAAGCAGGAGGGAAGCTGAAGAAACAAGGAGAGACTGGGATTTTGGATGCAGACCCTTAAAGAAAATGACTATCACCATACAAAATATTATATTCATAAAGTAGCAAAAGGTATTCTAAGAACTAAGCCAACATGGGAATGGAAAAAGGAGATTCTGTTGATAGGGATGACTGCAATTACGGGTACAGAAAATAGGTAAGAGGGGTTGGAATTTAATGTAGAGAACTAGCAAAGAAACAGAGGTGTTAGGAGCAAATAATTATAGAGGGGAAAGTAATAGGATGGGAAGATGCCAATAATTAATTTGGACTGGAGTCTAGAGACTGTCTTCAGTATTAAGAATTGATATCAGAGTATTGGCAAAGAGAAATAAATAGGGGAATCCTAAGCGAAAGGCTAGCACTGCTAGAGTTTTAGTAGAATCTAGAACAAAAGCTGCTGTTAATAAATGGGTAATGAGTAGGGTATATAAAATATTTTGTCTATATATGTGAATACTGGAGGTTTTCTCCCCTGTCCTCCATGAAAAAGGATATTTATCCCGGTCAGACATTCCCAGTCAGCAAAGATAAAAAATAAATAAATATAACTATAGGAATTAATCAGAGGAGGTTAGAAAAGATTGGAACAAGAGATTGGATAAGCAGTTCATAAAGAAACAATGGGAGGATATATGTATGGCTATCAAATATGCAACAAAGTCTAGAAGATTTAGGATATTTTCTGGGAAGTGTTTGAATAAGTATTTCTATACCACATCCAGACACTAAAGAATTTTTCCTCAGGTAGATTGTAAATTTTAGAGGGTCTATATCACCAGATCGAATGTTTAGGTTATCGAACACCTAAATATCGAACTGGTAAAACCAAAAGCAGAAAACCACAAATGGCCAATTTAATGCAGGGAAAGACTTCCCTTGGCCATTAGTCGGATTTTGCTGTTTTGTCTACTGTAGAGCAATCTCGGAGTTCATAGGTTCATAGGTAGGTACTAGGCTATCTGCCCAAGGGCATTTATAAGCCTAGCCAGAGTGTGTTGGCTTTCACCGCCCCATTGATTAATTGACTAATCCTCTGTCAAGCAGAGCCAATGAAGTGATCCCAGGGGTGTATTTTCTGTTACCCATCCACTCGTCAAGGTTTCTCTTGAAGAGTGTTAGTGAGGGGCTCTGCCTGATATAATTTGGAATTTTGTTCCAAAGCATGGGGAGTCTCTGTGACACAAATCTATCCCTCCAGCATGTTCTATTTATTGTTGTGGCGAGGTTTAGCTCACTAGAACGCATGGCTCGCAGTGACTTGGATTTCTTTAGGTGGAGCATGTCCATCAATTCTGAGTTGGACATGGCTTTGTAAGTCAGGCAGAGATCACCTCTGAGTAAGTGATATGCCACTGAGTACAGCTGGAGTTCTTTCAGTCAGGCTGCATAGGACGGTTTACTATTGAAATGTCGAATGGCACTACATCGACTGTACTATAGTCGAACACGGAAGTTCGAAAATAGTAATGTTGACGACAAAAAAACAATCTAGGACTGTGTTTTAACATGGGTCGAGGTAGGGGAGATGTTTGTAGTTCTGAATAATACTGAACAACTACCTCGACCATGTTAAAACCATTCCTAGATTGTTTTTTTGTCATCGACATTACTATTTTCGAACTTCCGTGTTCGACTATAGTACAGTCAATGTAGTGCCATTCGACATTTCAATAGTAAACCCATAGGACATATGTTTGAGACCAGTAATCCGAGTAATCCTCTTGGTGAGGTACTTTTGTGGTCTTTCCAGCTGTTGGAAGTGTCTTTTGAGGTACATCCCAAATGGGGCATTGTACTATATAATGGGTCTATTTAGTTACGGGGGTGTGGGGTTAAATTAGTTTTTTTTGTTTTTTTTTTGTTTTTTTTTTTGTGGCCAACGAAAGTCTTTCCCTGCGCCATTCGCAGTTTTCAGTTTCAGTCTTAGCAGTTTGATGTTTATGTGTTCAATAATCTAAACATTCAATCTGGAGATATAGACCCAATGTTGGAGGAGTGATGGAGAAGAAAGAGTTAACTGGGTACATATGTTTTGGGAATGTAATGAGTTGGCAGATTGTAAAAATTCCTTGCAGACTACTCTGTCAGAAATACTAGGTGAACAAATTGGCTTAACTAAGGAAATTATATTCTTGAGCTGTGATACAGAATTGGAATTGCCTAGACATAGTAAGGCCCTGCTGAGTTTAATTCTGGTGGCTGCCAAAAAAAACAGTTACTAGAAAATGGAAATTAAAGTCTAAACCAACTGTACTAAAAGTAATGAGTATAATAACAGAAAAAAAGAACTGGAGGTGGGATCTTTATAAAAGGGTAGGAGCAAATTATGTAGAAAAATGAGAATTGTGAGAATATTGCACATAGAATAATGTTTGGGAGGGGGAATGAAGTTTAAGGAAAGTAGTAATTGAATATGGTATGTAATGGTTGACTGACAATGACTGTATTTACAACTGAAAACTTATCAATATGGTTTGTTTTCATTTATATAAATGGATGACTGCCTGTGTCATAAGTGATAATTCAATACAGATATTTCTTAAAAAAATTAGTAAAATTCTGTCAAAATATAGAATATATCTGGCAAAATGTTCACATAACCATTATTTATACATACACCTAAAGAAAAATGTGTGGTATCCCTCAAAGTCTCAGAAAACCCAATATGCAACCTATACTGGGTCAAAAACAAACCAAGCAAAAACCTCTCAGTGTGGAAGGTGTGAAGTTCACTCCTTGAAATATGTTATGCACCTAGTTCATAATAAAAATCAAACTTTAAAATACATACTACAAAATAATAAAATAGTAGGTAGTCCATGGTTGAGTTAGAAATGGAATATCTTTTATTGAAACACACAAATAAATGATGCTAGTTGAGTACAATGAAAAGCATTAAAGACATTCATTATTTATATATAATCAGGTGATTTGGAGCAAGGGAGTGGTTACATAAGGTGGTTCTGTTAAGAGCAATAAAATAATTAAATGTATTCCTTTAACCAAGTCCCCCTTCCCCCTTAATACCATATTGTAAACTGAGACTGTGCTACCTTAGAACATAAACTAGTAAGCTGGAGACAAATTAAAATATATAATATAAGAACAGCTTATTAAGGCTAACCTACTAATCCAACCTTTACTAATTAAGAAACCAACTCACTAACAAAATGACTAATCACTTAGCAAAAAGATCTACCACTAAACATCTATCAGAATAAATATTATAATTGTAACTTATAAACTGAAACACTTTTAACAAAGATCACTTTCATACCAAATAAATACTTCATTGGGTCCATGTGTAAACAACATATAATAATAGTGATGATATGGGCAAGTGCCAGCAAAGCCAGCTGAAGTTCTGTAAAGAATGATATGTCATTTGAATAGCAAACTGATTTATACAAGATGCTTGGGCTACAAATGTATTAAAATGGTATGTCATTTGTATATCAAGCTGATTTGTACAGATGGTTGTGCTGAAAATTTATTTGTCAGGTTTGCTTGTGTTAAAATATATCAACAGTGCACCCTGCTGAAATGAAAAGAAATGTACATGTATTATTGTAATTGAATTAAATGTATATGTTTTAGGAGAGTATACTGGGAAAGCAACAGTTAACCAGCTAGCTTGCTTTAAGAAAAATAAGGGAAATGTAAATGAGCTGTTAAACCATTAAAACACCACCCCACAGTGCTCAATAAGACAAAAGATGCTAGGTCTGGAAAAAAAACTTTGTTCATTAGCTCAGTAAAAAAATGGGAAAGCCCCAGGCACTGCCATAAACATTTAGATGTGTATTGTAGCTGTCTATGTGAAGTTCGTGTCTCAGCTTCAAAGGGGAATATTGCGAGAACTTAAAGTCAAGTGACCAGATGGGGTCATTTTGCCAGCCCTCTTGGAAATTATATTTAAGATATTACAAAGAGAAATCTCAGAGTATTGAGCATTCTGTTTGGGGTCCTGACTAGAAAGACTGCTCACGTATTTCATCTTTCCTTGCCCAAGTAATTTATTAGGGAACAGTAAATTCTCTTAGATTCAATCAGGAATATAGTGAAGCTTAGTTTAGAGAGTGTCTATCTTTATTTGTATGAGTCTGTCCATCAATGTTAATTTCAATATTTCTTAGGTTCATAATTTCATAGGTGTATACTAGGCTAATGGCCCTGGAGACTTTATAAGCCTAGGCCATAGAAGTGCCTTGGCATTGTGCTGCCTGACATTAGTTCTCAGTGCCTCTATCAAGTAGAACCACTGGGGTGAACTTTCTATTTCCCATCCACTCATCAAGATTTCTTTTGAAGAGGGCCAGTGAAGTGCTCTGCTTGACATGTATGGGAAATCTATTCCAGAGCATGGGCAGTCTGTGGGTTATGAACCTGTCCCTCCAGCATGTTCTGTTGATTGTGGTAATGAGGTTGAGTTCTCTGGAGTGTGTGGTGCAGAGGGATTGGGATTTCTTTACATGTAGCATTTCTAACAGAGCTGGGTCAGACATGGCTTTGTAAGTCAAGCAGAGATCGCCTCCTAGTAGATGATATGAGACAGAGAATAGCTGGAGTTTTTTGAGTCTGTCCATGTAGGACATGTGTTTAAGGCCTAGGATCCTCTTCGTGAGGTACTTTTGTGTCCTCTCCAACTGTTTCAGGTGTCTATGAGGTACATGCCAAATGGGACATTATACTCTGTGATTGGTCTAATGAGGGAAGAGTAGAGAGAAATGATGAGCTCTTTCTTTCTGGATGCAAAACCCTTGGTAATGAGATGTGCCACATAAAAGGACTTTCTGACCACAGTGGCAATGTGGTGGTCGAAGGAGAGGTTGCTGTCAACCTGTATCCCCAGATCTCTTGTAATGCCTTCAGTGTTCAGTGGACTGCCACTGATGTGGTAATCAGTGGGAACTGAGTTTTTCCCAAAGGGGATGGCGATGCATTTTTTGGCATTAAGCTTAAGGCCATGGTTTCAACACCAGTCACTGGTCTCAGTGAGGCCCTTCTGTAGGATGTCTGCATCACTTGGGGAATTAATAATGGCTCCCAGCTTGCAGTCATCTGTGAACTTGGTCAGCCAGAGTCCCTCTGTGTTGGCCTGGACTTCTGAGAAGTAGATGCCAAACAGGAGAGGACCCAGGACAAATCCCTTTGAGACTCCACTTGTGACTGGTCAGCAGTCTGACTTGGAGTCTTCTACTTTCACACTGTGGGTTCTATCTGTGAACCAATTTACAACCCACCCAATGATATAGGGCTTGATGCCTAGTTTGGTGAGTTTATCAATAATTCCTGAGTGAGGAATGGTATCAAAGTCCTTGGCCAGATTGAGGTAGGCTGTATGAACTTCCTTACCTTCATCCACAGCTCTGGTGACTGACTCAAAGAAGTCAACCAGGTTGAGCATGCATGATCTACCTTTCACAAAACCAAATTGCGTGGGATCTAGAGTATGGAGATTCCCTATATACTTGTTAATTAGGTCCATGATAATGCGCTCCATAGCCTTACATATCAGACTCATCAGGCTAATGGGGTGATAATTTCCAGGGTCTGTAGTCACTCCTCCTTTATGGAGAGGGATGACTGTAGCAGTGTGCCATTTGGTAGGGACAAAACCTGAGGTGAGGCTGTAAGTGAACAGGGCACACAAATGTGGTGCCAGTTCACTTTGTAATTCATGTAGAACACAGCCAGGGATATTGTTGGGTCCCATGGAAGCTGTATTCTTGGCCTTCGACAATGCAGCTTTAACCTGTGCTGCAGTAATGCTGGGTGCCTAGCATTCTTCCAGCATTGCGATTGGTCCTTTGGGGGGTATAAAATTGGCACTGAATCTGTCGGCCAGTATATTGGCAATATTTTGGCTCAGTATAGGAAGTACCATTGTGCAGTACCTCAGAGCAAATCTGGTTATTGCCATGGAGATTCTTGATATAACAATAGAAGGCTTTGTGGTTGTTTTTAGTGTCTGCAGCAATTCTGCCTTCATAGCTGGCTTTGGAGGTTTTGATGAGGGATCTCAACTAATGTTGAGGCTAATAAGGGAATTTTTCCAGTCTTGGGACTTCACCTTTTTCTGCAACAGTTTTTTCCTTCTGTTGTAGAGTTTATTAATGGCAGGGGACCACCAGATTGGCTTTTTTTTGAATGAGAGCGTCTTGGTTCTGTTGGGTATGGCTAGTTCCATGCATTTATGTATGTGTTCATACAGTGCATTGATTTATGACTCAGCAGGCATGCATGTATTTTCCATTGGCATGGATGCCGTGAAGTTAGCCATCTCTGTTTTTAGGAGTCCAAAGTCAGCTTTGTAAAAGTTTTTCATGGTGGATACCTTTGCGGGGGTGTGTGGGTAAGATGTGATGTGGATTTCCATGGTGATTATTTGTGGTCGGATCTAACCAGGGAGGAATTGATTACTGGTGTAGAGGAACGGTTTCCCAAGTTAGTAATAACCAAGTCAAGGATGTTGCTTCTTCTAGTGGGGGTAAGAATGTGCTGGTCCAGGGCATTGGAATCAATGAATTCCAGAAAGCATTAGGCCAGTGCATTGGTGCATGAGTACTTTTCCCATTTGATGGAGGGATAGTTGAAGTCATCTAGTATGAGAGTGTTGGGTTGGATCTTAATAGTTTCCAGGGTGCTAAGGAATGTGGAGTGAGAATCTTTGGACATGGTTGTGGACCTATAGCAGGCTACGACCTGAATCGCCATCTTACCCAATGTTAGTTGTACTTGGAGTATCTCAGATGGGTTTTGCTGGGCTACTAGTCTGGAGGTGTGCATATCCTTTATGAATATGGAGACACCACCGCCTTTGGAGCTTCGGTCCATGTTCTGTGGCCGAAAGGTGTGGAATGGTAACAAAGGCACTATAGGGGTGACAAGAGCTTTAGCCAGTACCCAGAAACCCAGGGATGACAGATGCAGACCATCTCTGGCAAATAATTGAGGTCTGTCAATCATGTCATTTCAAGCAGACAGATACTGGCTCCCCTTAGAATGACACCAGAAGCCAATTGTTGAAGCCAATCATTTGCTGTTTGCACTCCAGTATCATTCTGGGCAATGGTAGGATACTGCTCAGGGCTAGAGTCATACCTTCCTGGGCCACATAATCAGAGAGCTCCAACATGTCTTCTTTCATGTAGTCCAGGGAGGTGCAGCTCAGGCCATTCCCACCCACATGGACAATGACAGAGTCATACTTGTACTTGTTGTGAAGTGACCTGAGTTTGTGTGTTATGTGTCAGATTCTGGCACCTGATAGGCAGCTGACTGTTACCTTCTCCTTATTCAACCTAGTGAGTGGGACATCAGTGTGCTGTTTTGCCTTAGGGGCTTAGGTTGAGGGGCACACTGTGTAGGTGAGCTATGTGTCTTGTGCTTTGTGCTGTGCTGTGGTGGTTGAGTGCATTTCTTCCTTGGAGGTCTCTGCTGTTGGGTAGATTTCTATTGAGACTCTCTGCGAAGGTGGGTGTGTGGTTTGTGTTTTTATGTGAGGGCTGTGATGGTGGGTGTTCTGGAGAGTGCATGACTTCCAGTTTAGAGATATAAACACATCTCTCACAAGTCTGAGTGTTGGGAGGTAAGAGGAGAGGGTTGTCTGTGTACATGTGATTTTCTGTGATTTGAACTTTGTGGTTTAATGTAAATATATATTAAATGTTTTCATGTTCTTTTATTATTTACTATTAAAGATATTTAACATTTTTATTGTGCCTGGTTCATGTAGAAAGTATCTAACCTTGGAGAGTACTTATATTTATTTGGTGACACTGTGTGGGCCACTCCAGAAGGCCTAGCCATCTTGGTCAACTACTACCATTTGTATTAGTATTAGTACAGTATGAGTGGACACCCTTTATTAATGGCCTTAGTGTAGCTGATTGAGAAGTGTCTGGTGGCAGTGATAACTACCTTATACTTTGTACAGAAGGAGGCACAGCAAGTAAATCTGTGGCAACCTTTCCCAGGTGTATGTGTGTGTGTGTGTGTGTGTGTGTGTGTGTGTGTGTGTGTGTGTGTGTGTGTGTGTGAAAATTAAATCTTAAAGAGTGTGTGTCTCAGCTACTTGGGTCAGGGACATGAAGCACTGGGTTCACAGAGAGGGTGCTGGAGGACATGGCTTGGACACCCGTCTGAGGACCTAACCCTACAGCTGTGCCAGTGGGGAGTCTTATTGGGGACCTGGAGGATGACAGATATAGAGGAATCCAGAACCCGGGCTGAGTGTGTTCCCTGTGTGCTCTTAACGGAAATTGTACTTGATGCAGGGAGGTCTGCATCTGGAAATACTGAGTGTATCCATTTGTATTCCAAGTGCATGTCCCTCTCCAGTGTCAGTGGTGAGGATTCAGGCTCCTTGATTACTGGCCCAGCATGGGGACATCACATTTTGGTGGCAGTGGTGGCCATCACATATTGGTGGCAGTGGTGGGCATCACAATAATATTAATAGACATTATATAAATCTACAAGTGAACACCTAAATAGGCTGAAAACCATAGTTATAATTGCTAAGGTGGAAATACAATGAAAAATGTTAAAAATAAAGCATTATGGCCCTGGGGATCTGTTCAAGTGTGGCATCTAACTAAGAAAGCACTTAGTTTAAATGAGTAAAACTATCAGAAAACAGCACCAGTGTCAGTTATTTTCAATGTTTGATATTTGTTTATAACAATATTAGCATGTATAATATTAGCATGTAATGTCAGCATTAATCAGTCCCATATCAGACTTTTAGTAGTCTTTTAAACAGTGGGACAGTTTTCTGAGTTCTAGTATGCATTTTATAGAGCAATAATGATTAAGCCCTAGTTTTCTAAAATAGTTCAGTTTCAGCTGCCACAGTAATTCATGTTTTTTCTAAAAGATTAGGGATGTCTCCTTCCATTTCCAAAAGATCCACATGATCAAAAAATTGAAATCAAAAGCCAATTTGTTTTTTGTGAAGCTGCAGGTGCCAAGCCAGTGCATTATTCTTGCACTTAGCTTTAATTTCAGAAAGCTGGCCAGAAATCATTCTTTTAAGTGTGTTGAGTATTTCCCCAAATAAAATGCTTCATGGTCATTGCAGCCTGCCTTGTAAACCATCTGCATTGAGTTACAGTCACCTCCTGCATTGGTTTTCATCAGTTTTTTTTTAAATAAGGACAGAAAAACGTGTCTCCTTCTTGTATTTGCTGACAAAAAACACAGTTGTCTCCACACATATTGGTGCGGGTATCCAATAGTCTGGGCCTACCTTCAACCCAACTCTTGATGTCTTTGGCTTTCCTATACACAGAGGAAGGATCTTCTCCAGTGATGTCCATTCAGTAATTATGGCCAAATTCTCTCTAATAATATTAATGATGTTGTGATAGTCAACAGTAAAAGTCAAGATACAACTGTCTTTAGATTTGTTGTCCATAGATTTCTTTAAAAACCCTCCTATAAGGACTGTTAAGTGCTGATGAGTTTGTACTTTTTCAGTTCAATTATAGGTTCCAGAATGCTTCTTAGCATATTGCGTTCATATCCCCTCACCAGAAAATCATTTTCAAGATCATTTAGGTTCTTAACAAAGGGTTCTGTTTTCCTGGTGATCCTGGCCAACTTGTAGCCCTGAGACTTAACATTATCTTTTGTCCTGGTGGGATGGAGACTCTTATTATGCAGCAGGAGGTTTGCTCTGGTAGGTTTTCTGTAAAGATTGGTGCCCATTTTACCTTTGTCCAAATCTTTAGTAATCTGCATATCTAAGAAGACTGCCAAGGTGAGGCTGTGGGAAGAGGTGAAATGCAGGAAACTGGTGGATTCAGATAGTTGATAAAATTTTCTAATTTAGCACTGTCGCCTTTCCACACAATAAAGATGTCATCAGTAAAGCACAGATACACCGTGATATGCTGCATGTATTCTCTGTTGTTAAAAACATAATCCTCCTCCCACTTGCCTAGGGCTATGTTGGATAGGCTAAGGGCCATAGCTGCCTCCATGGCTATACCAGTCTTTTATTTATAGTAATTTCCATTAAACATAAAAAAATTGTAGCTAAGCACCACATCTAAAGGTTTATCTGTTCTTTCATGTTGTGCTGGTATGACATTGTTGTTTTTCCTGTACAGATCATTCACTGTTTCAATACAATAATTATGTGGAAGTACAGTATATAATGATTCAACATCATAGCTCTCAACCTCTCAGCACAAAAAATCTGGACAAAGCCAAAAATAATGGGGGGAACAAAGCCTCAAAATAGGGACAAATTTTAAACATTGCTCGTATACATTTAGAAAGTTGCTAGAATAAGGTCTTGTGTTACCATGCATTTTCTGAAGGATATGAAGTCTGAAACTCAAATTACTGTCATTATTTTGTGAATTGAATTCATTCTTCACTGATTTGCCACAAAAATTGAAAAAAATCACAAATTTTATGAGGAACAGACCAAAAATATGAGGCAAAAATCTGGACATTCTGCGAAAATCTGAACAGTTGATAGGTATGATGGCATTTGTTGTATCACTAAGACTGGCTGATGACTAAGTAAGTCTCCAAGTGTGTAATGCTCATAACTATTTTCCTGAGTTATGCCTTCATTGTACTTTTGTGGCATCTCCTTTGACCAGCATGGAATCTCTGTTTAGGACTGATGTGGGAGAATCAAATCTGATTTAAAGTCAAGATTGAGGCATCCAAGTACAGTTTTCAGTCCAGAAAAGTTGACAGCTGAGAATGACTGTCTCAGTGATTATGACAGTGGCCTCAGTAAGCACACTGATGTTAGTACACTCAGGATTTTCCAGAGGTATCATTGATACTGCTGTACAATAAGAAACAGTACGGATGGTTATTCTTGTGTCTCTTCACAGGTTAGAGTTGCTGAAGCTGCACTGAAGAATTTTTCCAAAGAAGACACTAACACAGTGGCGCCTGCGCTATACCTGTCTGTGTTTGGTTCTGAGGAAGAGTGGCTACCACTGTAAATTAAGTGATCAACTGCTCTGTGGAATCTGCATCTGTGCGGTGTTATACATGATCATTTGCCAGACATTGAGAAGGTTGCTAAAACACCTTATATTGTTGGCTACTGCAAATGTATCTAGCACATATGTCTCAACTTCTTAATGCAAGAAATCTGGGCAAAGCCTAAAATAATGGGGGGACAAAGGCCCAAAAACAGGGACAGATTTTAAATATTGTGCTTATAAATTTAGAAAGCTGCTAGAATAACATGAGTTTTGTTAGCTTGCATTTTCTGAGGGAAATAAAGTCTGAAACTCAAATATATGTAATTATGTGTTCATTATTTAGTGACTTCATTCCTCTGTGATTTGCCAGAAACCCACAGATTTTATGAGGAACAGACCAAATATATGAGGCCAAAATCTGGACATTTTGTGAAAATCTGTACAGTCGAGAGGTATGAATTCTAGCACAAGTTTGGGATCATGCTTGGAGTGTGCAAGAATAGTAAAGTCGAGATAGTAATAAAGGTATCTCCATACTCATGCACTGAAACTTTGGTCTGTGAGTGCAGATGTCTAAAAATGAAAAGCCCTCCATCTATTCTGTATTTTATATCAACTTCAGTGGGTAGGTGGTCATTGAGGGTGATTATAATCACTAGGATGGAGTAATGACATATCCGTGCTTAACCCCAGCCCAGAATTTGATTTATTCTGCCTTTGGAACATTGGAAACTTGGCAGTCATCTACATTTGTAAACACTTCTAAGCCTTGAAGTTGAAGACAGCTGCCAGCTCAGCAAAAGCAATGTTTAGGCCCTCATGCCATTCTGACAGATTTCTTGGATTTGCTATTTTTATTCTACATTTGTTAACCGGGGGGGTGTCTGACTGAGCTGAAAATGCCCTTTTTCAGCAGAGGCCCAGGGAGAAATGCTCCACATAGGAAAAATTACAGATACATTTAGTTATTTAGACATGATCAGTATACACACAAATTACAAAAGACATGCTTTTGCAGTGGTATGCAGCACATCAACAGTTACAGTGGAGAGAACAAACAACAAAATATTAATTTAAAAATAAAGGTAATTAATAGATTTGTGGTATACAGCTGAAATTTGGAACATAGGTAGAATACATACATAGTACACAGGTACAGTACATATACTGCAGATTAGCTAGTTTTTGTGAGTAAGAGTGAAAACTATTATCAAGTACTCTTGGTTTAGTATGTGTACCTTATCCGCTTTCACTAGCCTGGGGAGCAATCATGGCACTGCCAACTTTGCTTGAGATGTTGCCTGATGAGGTCTTTAAAGGAGGCTTTGGACAATGTGTTTTGAATGCTAGTGGGGACAGAGTTCCATTTTTTTAGCCATTGAACTACTATATAGTGCATCTCCAAAGCTGTTGGTGACTTCTAGTAGTAGTTTGCTTGATGAGGCCTTTTGACTGAGTGATGTACTAGGTTTTTGAGGGCAGGACACTTATTGGGGAGGTACTAGATCAAATGACAGAGTCAGAGCTGATTGTAGGTTAGAAGGTTGGGCAGTTCAAGCCAGTGGAGCTGTCTCAAAGCAGTACAGTGATGAGTTCTATATGAGCAATTTGTAGCAAAGTGGGCAATTCTGATATAGCAGGCTTCCATTTTGCTTAGTTCAGTTTTGTTGAGATTAGTCAGAATGGGAGATGCATAGAGTAGGGTGGATAGAAGTTGGGAGTGAGCAATGGCTGATCTTGTGTTGCTGGTAAGAAATGGTTTGATACGGTAGAGTGATCCCACTTTGGCATGTACTTTTTTAATCGTTAAGTTGAGATGACTATCAAATTTTAGGTGGGAGTCTATGGTTATTACCAATAGCTTAGCCTGTGCCACTGGAGCGATTGGAGTAGCATTTGTGGAGTAGATAGCGAATTGACTGTTATCAGTGTTTTTGTTAGAACTGGTTATAATCATAAGCTGAGTTTTATTTGTATTGAGGATAAGTTGGGCTTTGGTAAGGTAGTTGTCAATGTCAGAGAATGCTAGTTGAGTTGTTTGCAGGAGGGTGGGAATATTTTGTGCAGCACAGATTAAGGTAGTGTCATCTGCATACTGAATGATAGATGCATGCTGTGTGGAGGTATGGAGATCATTTGTGAAGACTGTGAATGGTAGTGGTCCTAAGATAGAACCCTGTGGGACTCCTGTAGTTATGGGCAGCTGAGGAGAAAGAGAATTTTCCCATTTCACAGCTTGGTACCTGTCAGTTAAGTAGCTTTAGAACCAGGTAAGAGTGGAATTTCATAGGTGATATTCTTTTAGTTTGTTTAGCAGGATTTAGTGCGAGACTGTGTCAAATGCTTTAGACATACCCAAAAAAGAGTTGACACCTTCAGGCCTTCGTTTTTGAGATGGTTTAATGTGTGAAGCAGAGGAGGGCTGCAGTGGTACTATGGGCAGGTCTGAAACCATGTTGAGTAGGTGACAGGATGTTGCTGTCTAGGAGATATTTTAGCACCTGGGTATGGATGCATTTTTCTAGGATTTTGGCCAGGGGGGAGAGTAAAGCAATGGGTCAGTAGTTATTAAGTTCAGTGGAGGTCCCGCCTTTATGTATGGGTGTAACACAGGATATGTTCCAGAGTCTGGGCGCATAGTTTTCAACAATTGATCAGTTTATGAGAGTGGAGATTGGGATAGCAATAGCATCTGCTGTGAGTTTCAAGAAATAGCTGGGGAGTAGGTCGTCTGCTGTTGATGAGGTATTTAGTTTGGAGAGCATCCTTTTGATTGAAGTGGTGGAAACTGTGTTGAGGGTAATGCTTGTATTAGTGTTATTTGTGTTGGGGGGATAGTGAGGAAGGAACTGTCCTGTGATACTAAGGATAGAATTGAGTTCACAAAGTGGGAGCTGAATTGTGTTTCAGTGGGAACTTTAGTGTCAGGGGTGGTTGGTTTGGGGGTAACCTTTTGGATGAGTTTTAGTAGCTGGTTTACATTTTTCCAAAATTTTGGGGGGATGTGTTGGTATTTAGTGTGTAATGTTGTGTAGTAGGATTTTTTGTCCAGCCTAATGCATTTTTTGCATGGTTGTGCAATTCTTGGTACTTAGTTAGGCTTTGTGTTTCTTTGTTTTTTTGATAGTAAAGCCAGGCAGTGTCTCTGGACTTGAGGATTTGTTTGGTTTCTTTACTGAGCCAGAGGTTTGTAGAGGTTCTAACCTTGATTTTGCACAATGGAGTGACAGAGTCTAGGTGTTGTAGAACCGTTTTGTTGAAATATGCTACAGCCTGGTCAAGTGGGAGGGTTATTGGGGGGGGGGGGTCCAGTCACAGTTACACAGTAAAATATTGAGGATGCCAGGAGACAATTTTTTTGTGTTTCTAGTGGATATATAGTTAGTGGTTTTGCATATGCTTGTTCTACTATGTATAAGGTATATTATGTTGTGGTCACTTAAGGTGTCTGGGAGACTGCCTGTGTGGGGGTACAATGTGGGGTTGTTAGTTAGGACCCAGTCAATGATGGATTCCCTTTTAGATTTTTTATCACATCTAGTTGGAATATGGACTAGCTGCTGGTAGCCATGGAGATTTATTAGATTACTTGGTGGTTCTGATATGCAGGTGAACCAATCTAGGTTGAAATCCCCCAGAATAAGGGTTTCTTGTGAGTATGTGGAAGAACACCAGGATAAGAAGTCTTCAAGGCTAGCAGGTGTATTACCAGATGGAATATAGATCACAATTGTGGTGATGACCTTTTTAGGGTGAAGTTGAAGTTGTGAGATAAGTATGTCTCAATTATTGGGGGAGGGGTAAGAGTTTGGTAATTGACGTACAGTTAAGTTGGACTTATACAGTAAGGTAGTTCCACCCACTTTACAAAGTGGTCTGTCTTGTCTAATGTTATAAATATATATGTTGTCTCATGAGATGATATTAGTGCATAAAGTGAAGCTGGCAGGATTTTTTCAGTAATGGGAACAGGATAGTTCAGAAGAATTTTAGAAAATATTTTACTGCAGGAGAAGACATACATTTATTTTCCAATAATTTATCATATGTAGGAATGGGAGGACCAGAGCTTATCCCAGCATGTAACAGGAATAAGACATGAAAATGAACCCTGGATGGGATGCCATTCCATCCAACAAGGGGTGCACACATGTATGTGCCCACACACACACACACACACACACACACACACACACACACACACACACACACACACACACACACACACACACACACACACACACACACACACACACACACTCAGACGAACAGCACCACCCTCCACCCTACACACATAGGCAATTTGGTGCATTTGCAATTCACCTGTTAGCATGTTTTTAAGACATGAGATGAAACTAAAGACTTCAGCAAACCATCATATGGAGACAATGAAACTATGAACACTGAACAGAGAGGGCACCTCAGCCAGGAATTAAACCATGGAATTAAGTGCTGTAAGGCAACGGCACTAACCATTACACCAGCATTCCCCCAAATGGTAAGACAGTGTCTTGATGATTCTGCTCATTGGCTTATTTCTGTTTTTTTTGTTGACAATAACAATTTGACATTTTCAAGCTTTCTGGAACTTGTTCACTGTTCCAGATTTGGTTAATGAGGTGGTGAAATTTCACTGGCAGTTCTTCAGATGATTCTACTGCTTTATCATTCTTGGTTTGCATTATGGTGCAACATATTTCTTTAATGGCAGAAGAATCAGCAAAGGATTATCTCGCAGTCTGTTGAGGGTAAGATTTGATAATGCCATCTGTAAAAGGAATCACAACCCAGGAGTGTTTCAAACTGTCTGTATCCATTAATTCATTTTCTTTCACAAGTCTCAGAACATCTTGAAAATGAAGGGCAGGTAGTATCATAACAGTTTTGCCATGCATGACCACTGAAGCCTAATAGAAATTCTGTATATCAAGCCTTGTCAGTAAAAAGCTGAATGTCTCTAACTTTGCTTGCCACCATTTTTTCTGATGTACTAACCACCTGAAATCAGTGTCATAACTTTCTTTTTTCTGAAGTAAAATGTCATCTTACCATACACTGTCAGATCTTCTTTTCTGCTTTAGCAAGTTTTCTGAATCACAGCATCATTTTTATTAAACCGGTCTTGGTGATGTTAGAGGATGCCAGATTTAAATGTGAGACATTAATGATGGGTGCTCACTGTTGTGTGGTTACTAATGTATGACTCTTTTGATCTGTCGGAAAAGCTTGAGATTGCAGTATCTTTGCAATTTATCTTTACCACGAGATATAGCAAATTGAATATTAACATACAAGGTGGGTTGTGAAGAGGTACAGGGGAAAGCCACCCATACCAAAGTATTTTTTAATGTTTTTTTTTTTTTAATTTTCAAATTTCAAGTCTTTTGAGTAAAATCATTCTTGTGTGATTACACTTGTGAATACCGATCACAAATAAGTCACATTCAGGTAATGGAGCTATGTCAGATGGTGTTACCACTGGATTCAGACATGCTGAATAGATGGCAGTCTTGATTGTCCATAAACATATTTATTTAACTACCACCAAAGTTCTGTAACAAAATGGTAGCTAACAGTATCTCAAAATCTCTTTACCACAGAAGCTCGACCATCAGTTGTCATCAACATGTTAATCCCTAGAAATGAGTACATACTATCAATTACTACCCTTCATTCAGGACAAAACACCACTTTACTATAAATCATGGAGAACAAGATTTCCAGATTTAAACACCTAGCGAATGTCAACGAACATCACAGCATCTCAACCCAAAAGGTAAAATGCCTTTTCAATTCATCCAGGAATTTATATTTGCTCAATACCATTATTTTCAAACATCTCTACCTACCTTGCAAATAAATGATTAGTGTAGGAATCCAGCTACTCTCTATGCTCCAGACTTTTCACTCAAACTAAAAAGACCCTACATGTGAAAAGATCCATGTGTAAATTGGCCACTTCCTCCTTGAACTCACTAACTTTTGTGGACAATCTTTCCATTTCTTCAAGAAAAAATAAATGAAAAAAATATTTGACAAGCCTAACACATGTAACCTCAGCTTGCTTATATTAGTATCACTGATTGACTTGATAATGTTTTTCAATAGTTCTTCAGAAATACTTGAACATCTATCTAATTTTGTATATATTGTACATATTTTTTGGTTTGTGTTTTTTTTGTAATCCTAGTTTATATTAACTTTTATAATCCTTGGTTTTTTATATATATATATAGATTAGACTGATGTATCTTCCTCATTGTGTTGGTCTTAACTCTTAAAATTTTGTGTTTTTGACATTTGGTTCACATAGCAGCTGAGATGAGTCCTCTACGAGACCATCCACCCAGTTAACAAACAAATAAAATAAATAAAAATGTTCCATTATACTCAATGCATTCATCAGCAGCAGCAGTATGGTACTGTGGCATTCTTAGAGGCATTGCTGCAAACCTTCTTGAACCAATGAGTCTTATGGAGACTTGGTGTTGAAATTACTGTGCAGTGATTTTGGTTACTATCAGTGTTTTTAAGCAATTGGAATTTTCAAGATACAGCTGATAAGGTGATGGTCTGTCTAATAGTCATCAATGGCCCTCATAATATGGACATCTTTTTGATCATGGACTTAGTGAAATAGTCAAGGAGAAAGCAATGCTGGACAGTGATTTTCTGCAAATAGTCATATACATTTTTTCATCCAATTTTCTCTCCCTACAGCTGCCTTCAGAGCATCTCCTCATCTGCATGTCTATAAGATTTTCTCGGGTTCAGGCGCCTAGGCAGCAAGACATTTCCCTGTGGTACATTTGACTGGAGACACATGATTGAAGTGACATTTAGCTGCAGAGAAATATGGCTGTTTGCACATTCCCTGTGGACAAAGAGAAGAATGTGTTGCCATGCCCAAAACTTCAGTAACCAAATGCACAGGGGGAAAACAATGTCCATGGTCCCCAAGAGAACATGAGACAGTAGGCAATAGGGCAGTCATCAGCAGCAGGCTGGCCAGAGGGCATGTCAGTGGCAGTAAAAATGCAGTGCCCAATGGGCAGTTCCTTTATAATTGGAGTATGCGGACCACTAACCCCTTCACAGTGTGTAGGGAACACTACCTAAAATGCATACTGGGGCATAAATGTGACTACAGTAGCCTGCAGGGTTTCCTGCATGCTGTAGCACACTTCTACATCTTGTAGTTACATAAGCATGTACTGTCCACTGAGCACAACACTCATTACTTCTTCTGCCGCCATGCATTTGGTTATTTAAGCTGGCGAGCATGGCAGTGTGTGCTTCTCTTTGCCCACAGGGAATTTGCAAGCAGCCATATTTCTCTGGAGCTGAATGTCACTTCAGCCATGTGTCCCCAGTCAAATGTACCACAGGGAAATATCTCGCTGGCTAGGTGCCTGAACCCGATTTTCTCTACATCCACACACTTTCTCTGTCATGTATGGGATCAGTGATGAGATCAAGGCATCTGGTGCAGTATCATATTGCCACCAGGGAGTATTTTTGTTGATTTTTCAGCCTTTTGCCCATCAGTATCATCCCATGGTTAGACATGCAATGTGTACCAGCACTGCCTGGCTCCTCACTTCCACAAGGGGCTTGACAATAGTAGGGCACCCCACCCATCCCCAGGCAGCACTAAGTCCTGTTGTTTCTCCAATCTTCACCAGAAAGAGATCAAAGTGGCAGCGTGCCCCTGCTTTTGCCCCTCCTACCCACCTTCTAGATGGTCACTACCCTGCCTGCATTGTCATCTGAGAATCAAATTCAGATAGCGTTAGCTGTAGTCAGGACTTTATCCCTCAATACCACCAGCACAAACAGTCATGCACTTGTTTCTTTGCATGTCATCAGTATTCGAGGTGACTAGACCATGGCCCACATTTGATAAATACTGAAATACATCTGAAGTCTGTCTCTACAATCGTCTCCTTCCTTATATTGTCATTCCACACAGCTGAAACACACCCAGCTCTATCACTAAATTCTCCAAGAAGAACAGTCTTAGCTTTCTTTGCTGTTTTTGTCAATATGCCAAGACTGAATTAGACCTGTTCCTTAGCATCTCCATCATCATTACATGAAGGGATATATGCATGGATGACAGTGGCGTTCTGACCGCTGCTCATCTTGACACAACACATCATGAAATCAGTTACACCAATGAGAGTTCTGTAAACTTGCAGCTGAGATTCTACTTGATGCAAAGTCAACATTGATGCATCTTTTCCACAACAAAATTCCAGTTCCAAAAGCATTCCCAACATAAAAATGCCCCAAAAACAATCTTAAGGTTATGCTGATAAACGCTAGGAGTCTTAACCTGAAATTGCTCTCATTGGAAGCAATCCACACCCTGGAGGATGCTGACATTTGTGCAGTCACTTATCCTGGTTTAAGGCCACAGATTGCACCCCAACCATACCAGGTTACATTTTATTTCACACGTTCAGTCTGCAATCTGATGGTATGAGAAGTAAAGGAGGCAGCGTATTAATATTCATTAAAGATAAGTACATCTCCAGATTAGTTAAACAGCATGATTCCCTTGAGCTAATTCAGGTGCAATTAACAGTTGGTAAAACCCCTATACAAGCCATTTAAAGCTATAGGACACCCTCCATGAATCACAATATTATTTATTTATTATTTATTTTACATTTGTTTTATCAGGATAGTCCATCTGGGTGCAAGCCAATTTTCAGCAGAGGCCCAGGGAGAAAAGCTCCAAAAATAAAATATACATAGGGACTGATATAACAAGAACAAGTACATTGACATAGCAAGACAAGTACAAATGAGCATTGACATCTCTGGCATCTCATTAATATCACAGGATCAAGTAACAGTATATATTGACATATAATATTATAAGCACCGTTTACAGAGTATTGAGTGTTTTTTTTATTACATAGTTGGTGTTTGAGGGTAGTTAGATATGTGCAACAGGGTGATAGTAGCTTATGTTTACTAGATAACATTTTGATGATATTAAAGGCTGTTACAGGTTTAGTTTTGTTAGTCTGGTTACTATAGATTGAGAGAGAGGAGAGGGGGGTTTGAAGTGGGAGAGGTGTGTGGTGTAGTAGTAGGGGTTCTCAGGTGGAGACAGTTCTAGGGGGACGAAACATGCATGTTGGAGAATAAGACATGCAGGGGAGGGATTAGCCATGGCTGATGCAGGAGCAGATTCAATTAATATGCACTTGGCCTACCTGGAACTACTTGAGTCAATAGGGATACAACCCAGCATTCTGGTTTTATGCAACTTCAGTTATCCAAGTATTCACTGGGGAAACTATACGTGCTCCAACTCACATGCACAAAGGTTCCTGGACTTTGTTAACTCAAATACCCTGGACCAGTTGGTCAGTACCTCCACATGGAGCTCAAACATCCTGGACTTGGTGCTCACCAACATGGGGGATGATTGCACTGCACCCAGCGTGCAGCCCCCCCTGGTGAAATCTGACCACAAATTGGTCACGTTAAAAGTTACTATAATTTCAGACCCACCTTTAGCTGCTACCTGACTAAAAAACTTCTGAAAGGCCAATTACAACCTCCTCCAAGAAGGCATAAAAGGATTCTTAGCCCCTACACCCACTGATTGTTTTGACACCTATGCAGGGCTTTACACTAATGCTCTATACAAACACATTTACCACTGTATAGACTCTGCCATACCCTATAGGACCAAGGCAAGATCCTCCAGGAAGAATAAAACCTGCCTGGTGGACTTCGGCCACTAATAAACTATACAATAAGAGAAGAAAATTGCTATCTAGTTGCAGGAAGGTAAGGTTTCCAAATTGGAAACACTCCCTCCTCAATTTAAATAAGCAAGTAAAACTTCTTGTGAAATCCTCCGAGGCAAACTTTGAAACAAAATTGGCTACCCAAACTAAAAACAACCATAAAGCATTCTTCGGTTGCATCTGTAATCTCAAAGGGAAGACTCAGTATCATATTGCCACATCAAAGATAGAAACAATACTGATTTCATGAACTTTAACCGTACTTTGACTTAGGAATGGGGTCCATTCCCATCATAGTATTAGAAACCCAAAACACTTGGAGAAATTAAAAAAGAGAAAGAATTAGATTTGCACCGAACTTGTAGTCAGTGGTATCGCATAAACAGAACTGGTTGACATGGCAAACCTATTAGCTGACAAGTTTAGCGAAAACATCACCCCCTTAACTCCACCAGACATATCTCAAAAGTATCTCTACATCCTGTTCTCCACCCACTATCTCTATAGAACAGGTCTTAAATGCCCTTTCCAAGGCTAAAAACACTGCCTCCATGGCATCAGATAACATCCCAGGCTGCGTTCTACATGAGTTAAAACATGAATTAGCAACACCACTGGATAATCTTTTCAATAATAGCCTGAACACTGGCTATGTCCCAAAGGAATGGAAAACAGCTTCTGTCATTCCACTGCACAAAGGGGGTGCATCCACTGACCCCGGGAACTATGGGCCCATTAGCCTGACCAACCTTATCTGTAAGGCCATGGAGCATATTACCATGGAGCTCATCAACAAGGATATAGGAAATCTCCAAATGCTCGACCCCTCTTAGTTCAGATTTGTAAAAGAATGGTCATGCCTGCTAAACCTGGTTGACTTCTTCAAAGCAGTCATCAAGGCCCTAACCGATGGTAAATCTGTGCATATGACCTACCTACACTTGGCCAAGGCCTTTGGTACTATTTCCCATTCAGGCATCATAGATAAACTCACCCAACTAGGCATCAACCCATATATTATCAGTTGGGTTGCGAACTGGCTTACTGACAGAACTCATACAGTCAAAACAGGAGACTTTACCTCCTCCAGCAGACCTGGAACCAGTGGTATCCCACAGAAATCAGTCCTGGGACTCCTGCTGTTCTCTGAAGTTCTCTGAAGTTCAAGCAAAAACTGAAGGCCTCTGGCTGAGTAAATTTGCTGATGATTGCAAATTGGGAGCGATCACTGAGTCCCAAAATGACACCAACATTCTACAGGAGGGACTTACATAGACAAGTGATTGGTGCCAAGGGCATGGCCTCAAACTTAAGGCAAGAAAATGCATAATCATTCATTTTGTCAAGAGTGGTATCCCTGTGAACTATCACATCAATGGCAATACCCTAAGCATGCAATCAGTGGTAAGAGATCTGGGCATACAGGTTGAGGTTGACAGCAATCTCACCTTTGACCATCATGTCTCCATAGTAGTAAGAAAGGCATTCTATATGGCCTATCTCATAAACAAAGACATTGCCTCTAGGAAAAAGAAGTTATAACCTCCTTGTACACCTCCCTCATCAGACCAATAATAGAGTACAATGCTCCCTGCAGTATGTACCTATCTGCAACATTTAGAGAGACCACAAAGATTCCGCACAAGGAAAATTAAGGGTCTGCAACATCTGTCCTACATGGACAGATTAAAGACACTGTCACTATACTCAGTGTTATACAGGCTACTCAGAAGGCCTTCCGTATAAGGCAATTTCATTTGCCTTATTGGAAATGCTGCACTTATGCAAGTCAAATGACACAAGAGTCACTCACTCCAGGGATCTCGGCCTGATATGTGACATAAACAGAACCTGTCACAGAGGATACTCCTTTGGAAAGGACTCCCAATACAGATTAAGCAAACCCTTCTTTGACCATTTTTAAGGGTAAATTGTATGACTGGATAGGGAATAGGAAATTCCCCCAGGGCTTCCACCGGTGTCCTTCATGGACAAGGGCAATGAGTGCTGAATTTTGTGTCTACTCAGGACAGTCATCTTGGGAAATGTTAAATTTGGCTAGGCTTGTGAAAGCCCTAGGGGCATTAGCCTGGAAGCATCCTATGATACCTTTCAGCTCTTGTTTTTCAGCTGACCCTTATCTTGTCTTCTTGCCTCACTACGGTCATTGTTGCAATTTGCAAGCTACAAGGCAATGATAGGAATTCTTTTTTGACATTCACTCTACTAGTTATGCTTGAGATCTGTTTTGTATTGTGTCCATCCATCTTATATCAACCATCCCCAAGATGGGCAAGCAGGCATAAGCTTCTCACTCCCGCCCTCCCCTACTCAGCAGTTCCATAGAGGGTCCACTGCCCTGGATTAGTCATTGAAAATATGCTCACTTGTAATACACCTCCATGAATACTCTCTAAAGCAAGATAGAACATATGCATGTTGGCAGCAATACTGAAAGCCTTCAACTATGCACCTATGGGGTGGTCTGAGTAGGAATATTTCATTATGTTATACGTAGTTATTGTCTGCTTAGATTATTACAGTTACTGCTCTGAAACAGATGAGCCATTATAGGTTTCTTGCCAGAAAAACTAATGACTGTGCCAGGAAAGTTTCTTTTTTATGTACTAAGCAGCATTACAATACATACATGTGTTTATGTCACATATCAGGGAAGCAGTAGCCAAGAGTTGGACTTTACTTTTGTTCAGGGGAACCTTTGCCTGTTTAAAAAAATAACTGAAATATGGCTGATGCTGGTGAGGAGACGCCCAGTTATTCTACCTTGAAAAATATTTCCCTTGAGCCTCTACTGTTAAGACACATACCTCACACAAATGTACTTTATAAACTAACAATTAAGAGTGAGAATCAGGAATCGTGTACTCTAACAAGTTGCCTCAACCGAGCCATAAACTCTGACAGTGAAGTTAGACAGCATTGCTACCAACTTGGCAACCCAGAGATATGAGTGCTATAGAGGTATTAACACATGCCTCTCTGCTAGTTTGTATACAGAGCACAAGAACAAATTGCTCCACTAAAGCTGAACAAGTTAACTTCTTGCATTTATAGAACAGTGTGAGATTCATTTATGTTTCCTTTAGGACTCAAAAATTAGATAAAATATCAAATTAAACTGTACTATCAAGAACAGCAATAATGCAAACACAAAATACTAGATATACCAGATTTTTGTTTTTGCTCAAGGTCGCCTATTTTCAAGTAGTTTTGAAAATACTACCCTAAGTATTTTAATTTTAGGTAAGAGACTGTTCTCCATCTTGGCCTACTCTGCTGTTTGCCATGTGTCAGAGGCAGCAGTCACTCTTATGCATTGCTGTTCCAGCTGTCATTGCATCAATGTGACTGGCTTACTCTGAAGGGGTTAACAGCTTCTTGGAGTGACAATACCACAACAGTGTTGTAATCTTCTTGTTTTGAAGTAGTAATACAGGCTGTCCATACAATGTAATCTTGTCATGCACTTTGTCAGCTGTTCAGGCTCCTCTCATACCTACAGCAGTTAGACATGAGCCTGCACTGATATCCTTTTATGGGATCTCTTACAGATAACTACTTTCTTATCATCATTTTAACTGTTTTACTACAACCAGAGTTTTAAATTTAGATGTATGTGCAATGCATGCCTCCTGTCTGGAATCACATATGCTGACAATTTTCCTAAAGGTTTATTTTATACGATGCTGCCTGCTTGCTCATGTTGTATAGCTTCTAAGCATGATTTCTTTTGGTATGTATCAGAAAAAATGCTGTCCTCTGGCGACAGAATATTGTATATGGGCATAGCAACATTCTAAACTGCTTTTTAATAATGGGTTATTGTGCTCAGGAATGCAGCTTTGTCGTAATCACAAAGTGGCAGATGAGTGAACTCACGTCCACTTGGAGTCTTTATCAGGAAGTGGCTCTGAAAGGTGATCTTTGCCTCCTAATATGAACCACCTTGGGCTGTAGTATATGGAAAAGGAAATATTAGACATATTTCTAAATTAATTATTTTAAATGTTATTGACAGAAGTTAGCAATATTAGCAGTTTTGCTTTTTGTATTATCTAATGATTTGTATGAAGATGCTTATGTTCCTATATAACATCTAGAATACGTATTACTTATTAGAATACTTAGATCAGATTTTTCTGAGAGCAGGAATTTTAAAGAACTGGCGTACATTTTCATTTTTGTTTACTTTCAGTAACCAAGCAAGGGAAACTGTTTTCATGGTTGTACTAGGAACACTGGATGGCTGAGTGATTACCTCAGATTCACAAACTGCCTAAAAGGTTTGTGGAAATCTAAACTGAAATAGGAAAAACATTTGTTTTGAATTTCATTCAAAACATTATTCTTTCTTTCAGACTTGATCTTGTAGTTGACACAGAGGGTAGGCTGTGATCTGTAGTTCCTGTGTTACAGGTTTTGATCCCTTCATTTGTCTACTGTGTGACCTTGAACAAGTCACTTAAACAGACATTGCTCCCAAGTTGCTCTTGAAGAGGGATTGTGTGCCCAGTGGGCCTACATGGTTAACAAATGTGTATTAGTGTTGTTGTTGTCTTTCGGCTTTGCCCGGTTTGGGGTTGCCACAGCGGAACTCCGGTCCACTAATGATTGGCAGTAGATTTTCACGAATGCCGAGGTGCCAGCTCGATGTTCAACCTTCAATGAAGGCACACCCATTTATGCATGTCTTTCGAATGCCCACCCAACTGCGTAATATTAAAATGACATTCAAAATGCACTCTTTATTTGAACATTTTTTCTTGTTTTAAATGTTTCTGTTAACAAGGTAATGAACTGATCTTCCACAGAATATTTCTGCTGTTACCTAGACACCAAGAATATGATAAAGGCAGTATATATACAGACAGTTTACAGTAGCCAGTTAACCACCATGTTTTGGGGAGGTGGGAGGAAATTTGTGCTGTAACAGGAAA
The DNA here is from genome assembly GCF_019279795.1 of Protopterus annectens. Lineage (NCBI taxonomy): Eukaryota > Metazoa > Chordata > Ceratodontiformes > Protopteridae > Protopterus > Protopterus annectens. The sequence goes on from NC_056733.1 coordinate 679,834,021, forward strand.
AACATATAAACATCGTATGAAGAGTGACTGGAAGTTAGGATGGAACCCTGGAGTCAGCCATTATGAGCAGAAATCTTTACCACTAAGCCACTATGCTACCACTTTTAGCCAGTGTACTAAGAAGTCTGATGATAGTAGGTATGCTATATGGAATTATTCAATGCCTGAAAACTAATACATCAATTTTTGTTCCACATCCAATTAAGAGCACTGTGACATCACTACTGCAATTTAGGGATAAACGTACCTGAGCAGCTGCCTTGTCAGTGGTCCAAGGTTCATACTCATGATGCTGCTGTTGTTATTGATGATGGAGACATAATCTGAGGCTAGTCAATGTGCTCCCTTTTAGATTAAGTGATGCTCCACTTATCCATCACATTTAACTCACAGAAGATTCTCAGACAATCAAAATACAAAGAAAAGCTGCAGCCAGTTTCTTATAATTTCCATTATTTTCTTATAGTCTTCTCATTTAATGCACACTTTGATCATCTCAGGGACTCCTTTCAAGAACTGCAAGCTGAAATAAAATGTGTTTTACTGACATATGCAACAAAGAGAGGAGCTGTACAAGACATGCAGAGAGTTAAGAGACTAAGATGCAGAATAGAGCAATTACACTTATCTACCAGGACAGCTTTCCTGCCCACCATCTTCGGTGTCTGTCTTCTTAATAGCTAGGTGTCATCATGCTGTTACCTTAGAAATGGTAGTACTCTAGTGAGAAGGAATAATTATAAAATCTTCCTTATATCTGTGTCTTGCATTGAAGGTAGTGAAGGATGTGCAGTGTTGGTTTCTGACAAGGCAGGACAAAATGGAATATACTGAATATTCTAGTAGGCTGGTATTCTGAACCACTATATACATGTGAAGAAAATGCCATGCAAAAGCACTTAATGGAGGTAGTGATGTAGAGATTATTGGTATAGTGTTGTAGTGTTGTGACCCTACCTCCATACACAAACACACACACACACACGCACACACACACACACACACACACGCACACGCACACACACACACACACACACACACACACACACACACACACACACACAAAACAGGTCACCTGGAATCACTTAAGAATGCATCACAGAACAAATAGTGATGAAAACTGTGCTTGGGTTTCTTTTAACATATATTCGGTGTGCATATTTGCCTAAGTGGTAAATACTTAATAGTACTAAATCTATTCCATGCATTAAATATCTATGGATATGAACCCCACCCCCTTTAAGTCACATGTTAATATTGTTCTTAGAGTAGAAGTATTAATCTGTTCCATGCATTAAATATCTATGGATATAACCCCCCTTAAGTCACATATTCATGTTATTCTTAGAGCAGAAGTATAAATCTGTTCCACTCATTAAATATCTATGGATATGACCCTTGCTTAAAGTCACATGATCATGTTATTCTTAGAGTAGAAGTATTAATCTGTTCCATGCATTAAATATCTATAGATATGAACCCCCCCTTTAAGTCACATGTTCATGTTATTCTTAGAATAGAAGTATTAATCTGTTCCACTCATTAAATATGTATGGATATGATGCTCTTTAAGTCACATGTTCATGTCACTCTTTGGCTAGAGGTATTAATCTGTTCCATGTATTAAATATTTATGGATATGAACCCCTTTAATTCACACGTTCATGTTATTGTTGCAGTAGAAGTATTAATCTGTTCCATGCATTAAATATCTATGTATATGAGCCCCCTTTAAGTCACATGTTCATGTTGTTCTTAGAGTGGAAGCATTAATCTGTTCCTTGCATTAAATATCTATGGATATGAACTCCTTTAAGTTACGTGTTCATGTTATTGTTACAGTAGAAGAATTAATCTGTTCCATGCATTAAATATCTATGGATATGACCTCCGCTTAAAGTCACATGATCATATTATTCTTAGAGCAGAAGTATTAATCTGCTCCACTGCATTAAATATCTATGAATATGAGCCCCCTCCCCCATTTAAGTCACATGTTGATGTTGTTCTTAGAGCAGAAATATTAATCTGCTCCACTGCATTAAATATCTATGGATATGACCCCAGCTTAAAGTGACATGATCATATTATTCATAGGCCAGAAGTGTTAATCAGCTCCACTACATTAAATAGCTATGGATGTGAGCCTCCTGCCCCGTTTAAGTCACATGTTCATGTTGTTCTTAGAGTAGAAATATTAATCTGTTCCATTCATTAAATATCTATGGATATGACCCCCTTTAAGTCACATATTCATGTTACTCTTAGGACAGAGGTATTAATCTGTTCCCTGTATGATCATGTGAGATAGTGCCAGTTGTGCCATGGGGGGTAGGGTAGTGCATGTGTAACATATGCCAGCAAAGTTAGCTGGAGTTTTGTAAAGAATTACATATAATTTTAATATCAAACTGATTTCTACAGATGTGTGTGTTAAAAAATGTATTTTTAAAGCTGCTTGTGTTAAAATGTATCAACAGTGGGCCCTGCTGGACAGAAAAGAAATATACATGTATATCAGACTGTATTGTGTAACTGTTGAAATGTATATATTTTAGCAGAGGATACTGAAAAGGAAGAGGTTAAGCTCAGCCCAGCTAGCCTTAAGAAAAATAGCCTGAAATTAAATGACTTGGTTTACGCCATAAAGATTCTACCTCACAGATCTGAATGCAGTCAGAGACACAATGCCTTGAAAAACCTTCCTGCAGGAAGACTAGTAGTACAGAAATTGTTTTCTACCTTCCAGGTACTGTATAAAGCCTTAACAAAGTTATATGTGTGTATTGTGACACTTCTGTGCCAAGTACTGGCTCAGTTGCTAGTGAGGGGGAAGTGTGGGAACCACAGAGTTAGATGAACAGATGTGATGTCATGTTGTAGCCAGCACTGCAATTGTATTTAAATACTAGTGAGATGTGTGATAGTGGCACTCAGAACTCTGTTTTTGGGAACATGACAACAAAGGCATTCATCTACTTCATCTTGCATTACTTTAGTAAGTAACCAGGGAAAAGTAATTCTTCAGTCAGGAAAACATAGTGAGATTAGTTAAATGTTATTTTTTCTGCATCTGTCTGAGTCTTTCAATCTGTATTTTTTTATATTTCCTGTGATTGAAATGCTGTTTTTTATTGTAAATAGATATTCAGTATTTTATGTTTTCTATTTTATTTATTATTAAATATATTCATTCTGTCTGATCTTTTAGAAAATATTTAACCTTTGAGAGTAATTGCATTTATTTAGTGGCACAGTGGCTACACATTCCTGAAAGTCTTGCTGCTTGGCTTGGAAACGCTACCATTTTTATAAGTATTAATTTTACTAAGAGTAATTGGGTACCCTGGTAAGATCCTTAAAGTAACTGGCTGGTGGCAGTGAATCTACCTTATAGTCTGGGGGTGGGGGTGGCAAAGCAAGTAAGCTGTGCCAGCCTTTCCTAGGTGTGTGTGTGTGTGTGTGTGTGTGTGTGTGTGTGTGTGTGTGTGTGTGTGTGTGTGTGTGTGTGTGTGCGTGCGTGTGTATGTGTGTTTGTGTGAAAATCAAATCTCAAAGAGACCATGCGGTCAGCTACTTTGAACAGGGACACTGAGAGCACTAATTTCACAGAGAGGATGGTGGAGGACTTGGCTTGGAACACCGGCTAAGGGCTCAAATCTATAGCTGTGTCAGTGTTATTTGGGGCCTGCAGAGGTAGCCCAGCCCCAGGACTAGAGTGTGCATTCCCTGTGTGCTCTTAAGGGGAACTATACTCGGGGCAGAGAGCTACATCTGAAAATAATGTATGTATCTATTTTTTGTCTCAGTGAACATTCCCCACCAGTGTCAGTGGTGAGGACTGAGGCTCCTTGATCACTGGCCCAGAGATGGGATGTCACGCCATGCATTAAATATATATGGATATAAACTCCTTTACATCACATGTTCATGTTATTGTTAGAGCAGAAGTATTCATTTGTTCCATGCATTAAATATCTATGGATATGTCCCCTCCTTTAAGTCACATGTTCATGTTATTGTTAGAGCAGAAGTATTCATTTGTTCCATGCATTAAATATCTATGGATATGTGCCCTCCTTTAAGTCACATGTTCATGCTATTGTTAGAGTAGAAAGAAGTATTATAATAAGCATTGACCTTGTGAATATTGGAGTTAATGTTCCCTAATATTCATATAAAGATGAAATGTTTAAATATGTTGAAGAGAGTTTTATTTAGCCTTTGTTGACCAGATTAGTCCTACTAGGCTTGTGCCTTCTTTTCAGGTGGGACCCTAGGTGATATATATACTATCAGAGGAAATTTGGGACAGGGCATCAGGGAGTTTCCCAACTGTTTTTGAAAGATGCTGTGGGATCCTTTGCATCAACTGAACTGCTAAGAACACAAGCAAATGGTCCCTTGATTTAACATCTCATCTGAAGGACAAGCCACTCAGGAGTGCAGCACCCCCTAATGTTCCATTGCAGTGAAGCAGTTCAATCACATGGAGTGGGAATAGAAACATAGCCTTTTGGTCTTTGAGCACCAAAGGTGACTGTGCTATCTGTGGAATCCACTGACACTGTTAATATTTGTAGTTTCAAATATCGTGCATGTATTTAGTTTTATCTGTCTAAATTATTTCACTGATTGCACTAGCTGCTTTTCTGGGCTAGGTTGGAGTGCTGCTATAAAATTACTACATTTTTCATCAGCATTAATTATTGCAATTTCACTTATCAATTTTTCTTATACCCTGCCTCTTGATATGAAAGAGGCAATGGCATCACTCTTACCACTGCAGTGGGGAGATTTGCCCACTGCTACCAAAGTAACACCCAGATGGCAGCATGCCACACACTGTGATGTCAAGATGTCTAGTACCAATGGGGTTTGAATCCCATCATTGTCAACCAAAAACGAAACAGTACAAAGAAAGTGTACACACATCTATTTCAATAATGAACTCATAAAATGCAACCTTACCCCAAGAGCATAAGGAGAATATGCAGTACTGTCCTGGGTATGGACTTCTAACATCCACAACTAGACAAGACTGCATACAGTCTACTTATAGAGATCAGTCTTTGGCCAAGCATAATGCAAGCTCCACTGCCCCTTTTTTCATTGTAATTGCCTTTCACATGAAGTAATATTTTCACACAGACACACACACATACACACACACACACACACACACACACACACACACACACACACACACACACACACACACACACTCTCTCTCTCTTTCTCTGTCTCTCTTGCACATTCCAGGGAAGGTTGTCAGAATTCTCCATTCCCTACAGTTTTCTTCCTGGCATAGTAGTTCTGCTACTACCCTAGAATAGCCAGTGTCTTCCTGGTAGTTGCTGCTATTAAAATAATCATACATGATATCTCATGAAATCATACATCTTAATCTCTTTCATTGGTAGTAGACATAAGCAGTCTAATGAGAGAGGTGTGCTACACACAAACTGCACATATTCACCCTGATTGAAAGCAAACATTCTCCACCAGGGTATTAATGTAGAGGTAATGCTTGGTAAGAAAAAAAAACACCATTTCATGGCAGCATATTAAGCTGCTATGAAGCAGGGACAGGAAAAAAAAAAGCAAATGGCCACCATCGTTTTATGCTCACTCAATGCGGCATTGTTGCTTAGGGAGTAAAAATCTGAAAAAAAGGAAATAAAGAAAAAAGTAATGTGTGTGTATGGCCATGTGAGCCTGTGCATGTGAGAGACAGAGAAATACAAAAACCATAAGTGACAGAGAGAGAGAGAAAGAGAGAGAGAGAAGAGACAGTGTATACCAATGTCTTACACTACAACAGGCAGTGCATTATTTAAACAATAAAAAGTATGAATCTCTTGGCTTTAATCCTCAGTGATTTATCGCTGAATGAAACATTCTATGAGGGACACAGCAAAACTATGCAGAAAACCAAAGGACAGTTTAGAGGCATGGAGGGTGGGGGTTGCAATGCCTTCCATTCCATGATTTCTTTTCTTTGTTCATCTGATCACACTGACACATCTGAGGTATATTTGCTCAGCAAACTGTTGTAACTGCTGGATGTGTTGTGTATACACATGCATGTGGCTCAGTTTAATGGAGCTTTTCAGAGTTTGGCATTCTTAGCCAGAGGTCTGGAGTGCAGCTGCACAGAAATCCAAGGCATCCACTGAAATCTTCTAAAAATAAGTATAATTTAAGCCTCTATTATACTTTGTAAACTGTATTTTACAGAACTGCTGCATCATTTTTACTGTTTTTTTGCTTTTGTGACTGATTCTTTCTGCACTTTGTATCATTGCTACTTTTGTCATAAATAGCATAGGCTAGTTTCAGACTTGCTGAATCTAGACTGTTTGGTATCACTTGAGCATTAAAAGCAGCCATAGGTTCATAGGTGTGTACTAGGCTAATGGCCCTGGAGCCTTTACAAGCCAAGCCCATAGAACTGCCTTGGCATCGTACTGCCCGATGTTAGTTCCTAGTGCCTCTATCAAGTAGAGCCACTGGAGTGATCCCTGAAGTGAACGTTCTATTTCCCATCCACTCATCAAGATTTCTCTTGAAGAGGGCTAGTGAGATGCTCTGCGTGACATGTGTGGGACGTCTATTCCAGGGCATGGGCAATCTCTGGGTTATGAACCTTTCCCTCCAGCATGTTCTGTTGATTGTGGTAATGAAGTTGAGGTCTCTGGAGCATGTGGTGCGGAGGGATTGGGATTTCTTTAGATGTAGCATTTCTAACAGAGCTGGGTCAGACATAGCTTTGTAAGTCAATGAGAGATCGCCTCTTAGTAGATGATATGAGACCGAGAATAGCTGGAGTTTTTTGAGTCTGTACATGTAGGACATGTGTTTAAGGCCTAAGATCCTCTTTGTGTGGTACTTTTGTGGCCTTTTCAGCTGTTGCATGTGTTTAGTGAGGTACATGCCAAATGGGGCATATGCTCAATGATTGGCCTAATGAGGGAAGAGTAGAGGGAGATGACAATGTGGTCATCGGAGAGGTTGCTGTCAACCTGTGTCCCCAGATCTCTTATAACACCTTCAGTGTTCAGTGGGCTCCCATCGATGTGGTAATTAGTGGGAACTGAGTTTTTCCTAAAGGGGATGATGATGCATTTTTTTTGGCATTAAGCTTAAGGCCATGGTTTCGACACCAGTCATTGGTCTCAGTGAGAAATTTCTGTAGGATGTCTACATCACTTGGGGAGTTAATAATGGCTTCAAGCTTGCAGTCATCTGTGAACTTGGTCAGTCAGAGTCTCTCCGTGTTGGCCTGGACTTCTGAGAAGTAGATGCCAAACAGGAGAGGACCTAGGGCCAATCCCTGTGAGACTCCACTAGTGATTGGTCGGCAGCCTGACCTGAAGTCCACTACTTTCACACTGTGGGTTTTATCTGTGAGCTAGTTAACAATCCACCTTGTGATATAGGGGTTGATACCTAGTTTGGTGAGTTTATCAATAATTCCTGAGTGGGGAATGGTATCAAAGGCCTTGGCTAGATCGAAGTAGCCTGTATGAACTGCCTTGCTCTCATCCACAGCTCTCTCAAAGAAGTCAACCAGGTTAAGCAGGCATGATCTACCTTTCACAAACCAAATTGCATGGGATCTAGAGAGTTTAGAGATTCCCTGTATCCTTGTTAATTAGGTCCCTGATGATGCACTCCATAGCCTTACATATCAGACCTGTCAGGCTAATGGAGCAATAATTCCCATAGTCTGTAGTCGCTCCCCCTTTATGAAGAGGGATGACTGTAGAAGTGCGCCATTCAGTAGGGCCAAAGCCTGAGGTGAGGCTGTGATTAAACAGGGCACACAGATGTGGTGCCAGTTCACTTTGTAGTTCATGTAGAATACATCCAGGGAAATTGTATGTTCCATGGAAGCTGTATTCTTGGCCTTGGACAATGCAGCTTTAACCTGTGCTGCAGTAATGCTGGGTGCCTGGCATTCCTCCGGTATTGTGATTGGCCCTGTGGGAGGGGGAGGGGTAAAGTTAGCACTGAATCTGTCGGCCAGTATGTTGGCAATATCTGTTGGCTCAGTATAGGAGGTACCATTGTGCAGTAACTCAGAGCAAACCTAGGTATTGCCGTGGAGATTCTTGATATAACTATAGAAGGCTTTGTGGTTGTTTTTAGTGTCTGATGCAATTCTGCCTTCATAGCTGGCTTTAGAGGTTTTGATGAGGGATCTCTACTTTTTGTTGAGGCTAATAAGGGAGTTTTTCCAGTCTTGGGACTTCACCTTTTTCTGCAACAGTTTCTTCCTTCTGTTGTAGAGTTTATTATTGGCAGAGAACCACCAGATTGGCTTCCTTTTTTTGGAGGTGATCATCTTGATTCTGTTGGGTATGGCTAGTTCCATGCATTTATGTACGTGTTCGTACAGTGCATTGGTGCATGATTCAGCAGTCATGCATCTATTTTCCATTGACATGGGTGCAGTGAAGTTAGCCATCTCTGTTTTTAGGAGCCCAAAGTCAGCTTTGGAGAAGGTTTTCATAGGTTCATATGTTTGTACTAGGCTAATGGCCCTGGAGCCTTTACAAGTCTAGCCCATAGGATTACCCTGGCATCGTGCCACCCGACCTTAGTTCCCAGTGCCTCTGTCGAGTAGAGCCACTGGAGTGATCCCCGGGGTGAATTTTCTATTTCCCATCCACTCATCAAGATTTCTCTTGAAGAGGGCCAGTGAGGTGCTCTGCTTGACATGTATGGGAAGTCTATTCCACAGCATGGGCAGTCTCTCGGTTATGAACCTGTCCCTCCAGCATGTTCTGTTGATTGTGGTAATGAGGTTGAGGTCTCTGGAGCGTGTGGTGTGGAGGGATTGGGATTTCTTTAGATGCAGCATTTCTAACAGAGCTGGGTCAGACACTGCTTTGTAATTCAAGCAGAGATTGCCTCTAAGTAGGCGATATGAGACAGAGAATAGTTGGGAGTTTTTTGAGTCTTTCCATATAGGACAAATGTTTAAGGCCTAGGATCCTCTTTGTGAGGCACTCTTGTGGCCTCTCCAGTTGTTGCAGGTGTCTAGTGAGGTACATGCCAAATGGGCATTGTACTCAATGATTGGACTAATGAGGGAAGAGTAGAGGGAGACAATGACCTCTTTCTTCCTGGATGCAAAACTCTTAGTAATGAGATCTGCCACATAGAAGGACGTTCTGACCACAGTGGCAATGTGGTGGTCAAAAGAGAGGTTGCTGTCAACCTGTGTTCCCAGATCTCTTATAATGCTTTCTGTGTTCAGTGGAGTACCATTGATGTTGTAATTCAAGGGAACAGGGGTTTTCCCAAGGAGGATGATGACACATTTTTTGGCATTGAGCTTAAGGCCATGGTTCTGACACCAGTCGTTGATTTCAGTGAGGCCTTTCTGTAGGATGTCAGCATCACTTGGGGGGTTAATAATAGCTCCCACCTTGCAATTGTCTGTGAACTTTGTCAGCCAGAGTCCCTTCATGTTGGCCTAGACTTCAGAGAAGTAGATACCAAACAGGAGAGGACCCAGGACCGAACCCTGTGGGACTCCACTCATGACTGGTCAGCAGTCTGACTTGGAGTCAGGTACTTTCACACTATGGGTTCTATCTGTGAGCCAGTTTGCAACCCATCTAGTGATATAGGGGTTGATGCCTAGCTTAGTGAGTTTTTCTATGATTCCTGAGTGGGGAATGGTATCAAAGGCCTTGGCCAGATCAAGGTAGGCTGTATGAACCACCTTACCTTCATCCACATCTCTGGTGACTGACTCAAAGAAGTCGACCAAGTTGAGCAGGCATGATCTACCCTTCACAAAACCAAACTGTGTAGGATCTAGAGTTTGGAGAGTCCCTATATCCTTGTTTAATAGGTCCATGATGATGCATTCCTTAGCTTTGCATATCAGACTCGTCAGGCTAATGGGGCGATAGTTCTCAGGGTCTGTAGTCTCTCCTCCTTTGTGGAGAGGGATGACTGTAGCAGTGCACCATTCAGTAGGGACAAAGCCTGAGGTGAGGCTGTGACTGAACAGGGCACACAGGTGAGGTGCCAGTTCACTCTGTATTTCATGTAGAACACAGCCAGAAATATTGTCAGGTCCCATAGAAGCTGTATTCTTGACCTTGGATGGTGCTGTTTTAACCTGTGCAGGAGTAATACTGGGTGTCTGGCAATTTACTGGTATTGTGATTGGTTCTTGGGGGGGGGGGGGTAAACTTGGCACTGAATCTGTCGGCCAGTATATTGGCAATATCTGTTGGCTCGGTATAGGAGGTACCACTATGCAGTAATGTAGAGCAAATCTGGGTATTGCCATGGAGATTCTTTACATAACTATAGAAGGCCTTGTGGTTGTCTTTACTATCTGCTGCAATTTTGTTTTCATAGCTAGCTTTAGAGGATTTGATAAGGGAGTTTTTCCAGTCTTGGGACTTCACCTTATTCTGCATCAGTTTCCTCCTTCTGTTGTAGAGTTTGTTTATGGCAGGGGACCACCAGATTGGTTTCATTTTTTTGGAGGAGAGTGTCTTGGTTCTTTTGGGTATGGCGAGATCCATGCATTTGTGTAAGTGTGCAATGCATTGGTGTATAATTTGGAGGTCATGCAATTATTCTCCATTTGCATGGGTGCCATGAAGTTAGCCACCTCTGTTTTTAGGAGCTCAAAGTTAGCTTTGGAGAAGTTTTTCATAGTGGTTACCTTTGCTGGGGTGGGGGGTGGGAGGGATTGAGATTTCCAAGGTGATTAGTTTGTGGTCGGATCTAACCAGGGAGGAGTTGATTTTTGGTGTAGAGCAATGTTCACCCATGTTAGTAATGACCAGGTCAAAGATGTTGCTACCTCTAGTGGGGGTAAGAACAAGCTGGTCCAGGGCACTGGAATTAATGAATTCCAGGAAACGTTGGGCAAATGTATTGGTACATGAGTAGTTTTCCTACTTAATGGAGGGGTAGTTGAAGTTGCCTAGTATGAAAATGTTAGGTTGGACCCTTATATTCTCCAGGGTGCTTAGGAACATGGAGTGTGAGTCTTGGAACATGGTTGTGGACCTATAGCAAGCTACGACCTAAATTGCCGTCTTACGCAATGTTAGCTGCACCTAAAGTATCTCAGATGTGTTATGTTGGGCTACCAGTCTGGAGGTGTGTGCATCCTTTATGAATATGGAAACACCACTGCCTTTGGAGCTTCATTGCAAGTTCTGTGGCCGAAAGGGATGGAATGAGTTACAGCCTGGTAGTGTAGGGGTGCTTTCTGCTGCCTTGAACCAGGTCTCTGTTACAGCACAAATGTCGATGTTCTCCATTTTAAGGAGTGCTTCGAGCGAGTGCATTTTGAGATTTAGACTTCTAGCTTTTAGCAGCATGACCCTCAGATTGCATTTGTTTGTAGCTGTTACGGTGGTAATTTGGTCTTTGGAACACCACATAAAAAAGGCACTATGGGGTGGCAAGAGCTTTGGCCAGTATCCGGAAGCCCAGGGGTAACAGATGCAGGCCATAACTCATGATGGTTACCTTTGTGGGGGTGTGTGGGTGAGATGTAGATTTCCATGGTGATTAGTTTGTGGTTGGATCTAACCAGGAAGGAATTGACTATTGGTGTAGAGCAACGGTTGCACATGTTTGTAATAACCTGGTCAAGGATGTTGCTTCCTCTAATGGGGGTAAGAATGAGCTGGTCCAGGGCATTGGAATTGATGAATTCCAGGAAGCATTAGGCCAGTGTATTGGTGCATGAGTAGTTTTCCCAGTTGATGGAGGGGTAGTTGAAGTCACTAAGTATGAGAGTGTTGGGTTGGACCCTAACAGTTTCCAGGGTGCTTAGGAACATGGAGTGAGAGTGTTGGGACATGGTTGGAGACCTATAGCAGGCTATGACCTGAATCGCTGTGTTACCCAATGTTAGTAGTACCTGAAGTATCTCAGATGCGTTATGCTGGGCTGCTAGTCTGGAGGTGTGTATATCCTTTATCAGAATGGAGACACCACCACCTTTGGAGCTTCGGTCCATGTTTTAGGTCCAAAAGGTGTGGAATGAGTTATAGCCTCATAACGCAGATGTACTTTCTGCTGCTTTAAACCAGTTCTCCATTACAACATAAATGTCGATGTTCTCCATTTTGAGGAGTGCTTCGAGCAAGTGCATCTTGAGATTTAGACTTCTAGCACTGAGCAACATGACCCTCAGATTGCATTTATTTATAGTTGTTACGGTGGTAATTTGGTCTTTGGAACATTGCCTAAAAAAGGCACTATAGGGGTAGCAAGAGCCTTAGCCAGTATATGGAAACCCAGGGGTGACAGATGCAGGCCCTCTCTGGCAAAGCATTGAAGTTTGTCAGTCATGTCATCCCAAGCAGACAGATACTGGTTCCCCTTAGAATGACACCAGAAACTTAGCCAATTGTTGAAGTCAATCATTTTCTGCTTGTACTGCGGTATCATTTTGGACGATGGTAGAATGCTGCTCAGGGCTAGGGCCATACCTTGCTGGGCCACATAATCCAAGAGCTCCTCCATGTCTCTTTTCATGTAGTCCAGGGAGGTGCATCTCAGGTCATTCACACCCACATGGACAGTGACAGAGTCGTACTTGTTGTGGAGTGACCTGAGTGCGTGTGTTATGTGTCAAATTCTGGCACCTGATAGTTGATTGTTACCTTCTCCTTATTCAACCTAGTGAGTGGGACATCAGTGTTCCTCACTATTGAGTCACCTATAATTAGTGTATTGGGCAAGCTGTTTTGCCCTAGGGGATTAGGTTGAGGGGCACACTGTATAGGTGAGCTATGTGTCTTTTGGTTCGTGCTATGTTGTGGTGGTTGAGTGCATTTTTGCCTTGGAGGTCTCTGCTGTTTGGGTAGATTTCTATTGAGAGCCTCTGCGAAAGTGGGTGTGTGGTTTGTGTTTTTATGTGTGAGCTGTGATGGTGGGTGTTCTGGAGGGCTATGTGTTGCATGTGGTGTCTAGGTTACATAGGGGTTTATGCCTAATTCCATGAGTTTGCTTACAATACCTGAGTGAGGTATTGTATCAGATGTCTTAGCTAGGACAAGGTAGGGAGTATGCACCATTTTTCCCTCATCTATTGCTTCAGTGGCCTTCTCAAAGAATTCCACCAGGTTCATTGGGTATGATCTGCCTTTAATTAAACCAAACTGGGTTGGGTCCAGTGTCTGAAGGTTTCCTATGTCATTGTTAGTCATTTCCATGATAATTATTTCCATAGCTTTGCATATGAGACTAGTCAGACTAATGGGTCTGTAGTTCCTGGGATCTATTGATGGTCCACCCTGGTGGAGAGAGATGACCACTGCAGTCTTCCATTCACATGGCACAAAGCCTGTGTGGAGGCTATGATTGAAGAGTGATTTCAGTGGCCTTGATAGGTCATATTTCAATCTATTTAGAAGGCATCCTGGGATATTATTGGGGCCCATCAAAGCTGTATTCTACGCCTTAGAGAGCACATCTAAGATCTGCTCCCTACTGAAAGTTAGTGGAGTTATGTTAGATGGTATTTCCTGGAAGTAGCTGAGGACGAGAGGGGAGAAAAGTTGGAGTTGAATTTGCCAGTTAGAAGATTTGCTATATGTCCTCATTCAGGTCTATATTACCAAATCAAAAAACCCTTTATGCGAATACCTAAACGTCAACACATATAACTCAAACCGTGAAAATCCCGAACGCACTAAACAGCGAAAAATAAAATAACGAACTGTTATAGTCGGCCAACCCCACCATCCGCTACATACTACCTACCCAAACAAAATAAATAAACCACATACATACACTAACTAAACTCTACTTCTAACCTAAAGTAAAGCACCAAAACCCTACTTCTAATCATGCACTAAACCCCACATACACAACTAACTATGCACTATCCTTAACCCCTCCCTAACCCTAAGGTCCATAACTACCGCACATGTCTTCTACATACATACACAAAAAAAATAAATAATACACATGCATACATTTACCAAAACCCTACTTCCAACATTACACTAAACCCTGCATGCACAACTATCTTTGCACTATCCTTAACCTCTTCCTAACCCTAAGGTCCGTAACTACTGCACACTTCCCCTACAGACATACACCCAAAAAAAAAAAATAATACACATACATACAGTTAAATAAAACCCTACTTCTAACACTACACTAAATCTTACATACATTACCTATCTATTCACTTATTTTAACCCACATCCTATCCCTAAAGTCCTATCTATCGCACACTTACCTTACAAAGCTATACCGCAGACGGGCCAACCATTACACTTCGACATTTAAATTTTCGCTATTTTGGACGTTCGGTGTTTCCGTCTTTCACACAATACATCTTGCTCTTTTCGTATTCACGATTACGGTCTTTCGATCTGGTAATAGGAACCCCTCATTCCATGAACAAGACTCCATTTACCAACTGTTTGGCACACTGTTATGTGCTGCCTTTGAGGTTTCAGACATAACTAAAGGACTCATGCTTATCCTTAGCTTGAGATGCTATCTTTACCTCAGATTTTGCTTTGTTGGACTTAATTAGTCATCTTAGTGTTTATATCTTTTTTGGTGGTGTACTTCCTAATTTTAGCTATGACATTTTTAATTTTGTTGTACAACCTGTTTATTTTTGGATTCCACCAGGGTGGTTTGTTTTTTGAGTTAGGTTTGGGCTTACCCCTGGTAAGCACAGCAGCCTTTGTGCAGTAAATGACATGGTTGTACAGAGCTTCTGTGAATAATTCTATATATGCTGTTAAGTTATCTGGGTTTGAATGGGCTTGAAATTTTGACAGGTTTTAATTCATAAAATCTAGTTTGGCTTGGAGTAGTTTCTAACCGTTACAAGGTTTTCTATGGTTACAGAATTGATTCTTATTCTGAAAGAGTCGTCTGACTTTACCAGACAGGGCATGACACTTGGGAGGTGGGGGGAAGTGCAGCGTTCTCCCATACTTGTGAGTACCAGGTCCAATATGTGTGTACCTCTACTAGGCGTATGCACTAACTGAGCCAGGGTGTTTGTGTTTGCAAATTCTAGGAATCTCTATGCCTGCAAGTTTGGGGTCATGTAGGATTCTCAGTTTATAGAGGGATAATTAAATTCTCCCATGAGTATGGTATTTGGTTGAACGGCGAATGTCTCCAATAGGTCTAAGTATGAGCTATGTATTTCATGGACATAGAGGGTGACCTATAGCTTATTGGATATGATATGCGGCTTGTCTATGGTAATCTGGATGTGGAGGAATTCCATTGTGTCATTCTGTTTAATTAACCTCAAGGTATGCCTGTTATTGATGTAGATCGAGACAACTCCACCTTTAGTCTCTGTCCGTGCAATTGCTGGTCTAAATGCGCAGAAGACACTGAAGCCTTGCACTACTAGGGTACTCTCTGTTGCTTTAAAGCATGTCTCGTTAACTCCTCAGATGTCTGCATTCTCCAGTGTGTGGAGAGCTTGGAGGGAGTGTAGCTTTTTGTTCAGACTTCTGGCATTGAACAGTAACACCTTTTGATTTTCTTGGGTAGATTTTGCTGTGTTGGAAGTTTTTTCAGTTTGGCATTCCCTAAAAAAGGATATGTGAGGAGGACAATGTTTTATCCAATATTCAAAAGCCTAGAGGGGATAGGTGTAGACCATCCTTGGCAAAGCAATGTGGTTTGTCAACCATGTCCTGTCATACTGACAAATATTGTATCACCCTAGAATGACACCAAAAACTAGGATAATTGTTAAATTCAATTATCTTTTGTTGATATTGTAGCATCATCCTTGGTGAAGGTAGAATGTCGCTCAATGCTAAACATATACCAGGTAGGCCAAGAGCTCCGTAATGTTTCTTTTCATGTAACTATGACTGAATCATCTCCTGGAGAAATCCTGGAGAGGAATTCACAATACTGCCACTAATGCAATTCTGCCATGAGCTAAGGCACCAGACTATGCAGAAAGTTACTAGTAATGCTGTATATGGAAAATATGCACTAATAAATGACTAATTAAGGCTCAAATCTGACTGTAGTTCATACTTATGCCACAACTGCAAATGCAACTACAAGACTAAGACCCCAGACAGGGTTCAGAGTACAAACAGCTAGCATTTACAATTCTACTTATAGACCTATAAATGCAATATAATGTATAAATGATGCCAAGATCTTGCAGTAATTCACAATATTCCCACAACTGGCATCATTTATACATTATATTTCATTTAAAATGGAAACAGATAACCTTTTTTTCGCTAACACATGGAAAAAAGCAGAAAAGTATGAAAAAAATATCACCACACAGGTCAGTATAAGTGCAGCTTAAATATTTAAGTAGAATTTAAATAAAATCTTTTTTACTTAGTTTTTGATGAATAACTTGTTTCTCATAGTTGAAGGTTTTCCACGCCTCTCAGAGTCTGGAATAAAATATTTTTTCAATGATATTAATTGGTGATACAACTGCATGATATTTTGTGTTTCTTGCAATTGCATCTGTGATGTATAATTTAGAATGCTGAAAGCCAAAAGTCAACCTTCAGAATATTAAATGGAAAATGTTAAATATTCAGATAGTCTACAAATGCCAGTAGCTCATTTCTGAGATTGCAATACAGCCTGGAGTAGAGTTTGCCGTTTCCTCGCTGTAGTGTAATTTCAGAGTTGGTAAATATAATTAGCAGGGGATGTGGGGCCAGGGAGACTTGCCACCTTGCAAAAAACTATTTTTTTTTTGTTTTTAGCTCAGTTGTAATAATCTGAGCATTCAGTATTGTGAGTTTGAAGTTTTGCATGTCAATTGTTTGTGAAGTCGACATTCCGACATAGACCCCTCATTCTGGCTACTCATCAATGGAATGAGTGACTCTGAATTGCAATCAAATGTTCTGTTCAATGAAATTGTAAGGTTTTGGATGGATGTAATATTTAATGTTTGCAGGTAAGGTAAGTGTGAGTTTGGAGAAAGAAATACCAAACCTTTTAAATATTCTCAGGGCTTCGGCATTAGGGAGTGGAGTATTTGTGTGAGTGTAGGTGGGTTAGAGTTAGAGGAGGATTAAGTGTGGGGACAGACTGAGGATAGTGAATGTGTTGGTGCGTGCATGTATGTGTGTGGGGGTGGGGTCCAAGCTGGCTTGTTTAGTGGTTATATTATGGAAAGAGTTTTTCAAAGGTAGGTGCCAGGGTAATGCTACTGGATATTAGCAAGGTAGTTTGAAGGGGGGAGAGAACCACCTTACTACTGCCTGGTAACTTTATTCCTAACCTTGCCCCTGCTATGCACCTTAGCTTTGAAAAACCCTTTCTGTAAGGCTACCATCATTCAGACAAATTATATTTGAATGCGTGATAGGGTTTCGGTAATCAGATCACAATAGGAAACTGTATGTTTCCTTTGGCAATGTCTTTTTTTTTTTTTTGGTGTTGTGAGTTTTTTGAACTGCTGATTTTTCAAAATGTGGGCATCTATTGATTCATTGTCAATACTTTTGCATTTTGATAAATCAACATGTACTTTTATATAGCCAGTCCTTAAGGAGTCATTTGCATATATCCCAAAGGCCTTCTCTGAAGGAAGTTGAAGGTATTACATAGTGAAAATTTTGTCTGTGTGACCATTTTACCATTAATTTATACACACATATATATATATATATATATATATATATATATATATATATATACATACACAAACATATATATATATATATGTGTGTGTGTGTGTGTGTGTGTGTGTGTGTGTGTGTGTGTGTGTGGTTGGCTGATGAGTTGTCAAACCGCAAATCATCAAATGCAAAAAGAAACTGGCACAGCTGATTGAAAATCAGCTTCTCGAATGTGCCAGCATTGCTCTTGTGCAAGATCCTGGTAGTGTGTATAAGGAATTTGTCCTTTCCCCACTGTACTGCGACCTTATAGTTGGTGTACATAATAAGTAGGGGGTACGAGGGGACACATGGTGGCTTCCTCTCATGTAAAAAAGATTTTACTGTTATTTGTTGGTTTTTTTTTTGGTAGTCTGAGTATCAAGCTTTTGTGCTCAATAAGTTGCTGTTCAATATGTTGCTTTATTTATAAAGCAACATATACATATATATATATATATATATATATATATATATATATATATATATATATTTTTTTTTATTTTATTTTATATATATATATATATATATATATATATATATATATATATATATATATATGCATACACACACACATGGATATAGATAAATAGATACACACACGCATGCACACACACACACGCACACACACACACACACACAGACTTGCACGCATGCACACACACACACACACACACACACACACACACACACACACACACACACACACACACACACACACATGGAAAATGGGCTGTGAAAGATTAAATGTATAGAGTAAACTGGTAACATAATTAGGTCAATAATGATGCCACTGTTCTTCCACGTAGTGTAAAACAAATACATACCTGTGCATTGACTGACTGGCCAAGTGACACTGAGTTAGGGTGTCTGTCTGGGTAAAACAAGGGTGGTGACATGACATCCTAATGCCACTGTACTAGCCACTTGTACAAGTAAGGTCCCTGACAGACCTGACACATTTATGATGGCTTCCAGCTCCTGACTTACAGCTGTCCATCGGATCCCTCACTCCCTAGGTCCAATACAGAATTATTACAAAGTCAAATTCCTACGAAGTCAGGAGGAACTCACAGGGAAGTGTTGCTTCCTGTTTAGGAAGGAGTCATAAGGGGATCCAAGGTTGGGCAAGTGAGAAAATTGAGAAGTCAGTTACAGACAGCATGACTGTTGGCTAGGAAGAAGACATAAAAAATAAGTGGTTAAACTGCAAAAAAAATGACACATTATCAGAGATCTCTGGACAGAATTAGGTAGCAATTTAATCTTTGACTGGTGTGTATTTATCAAAGTGAGAAAAGCATATTCTGTAGCTCATTTGGTTTTCAAAGGGGTATGGTGTAGCATTTAGGACTTCTACCTCACACTGTTTTGTGTTCAATTTTTGTTTACAACTAGCCTACCTTCTGTACAGAATCTTCATGCCATTTTTGTGTCTCTTTGAGTTTTCTCTGGATGCTCTGTTTTCCTCCTACATCCCAAAAACATGCAGTAGGTGAAGTAGAAATTCTTCAGACTCCCTCTATTTGCTCATTTAGTGAGTGTGTGAGTACATCCTGCAATGGACAGGTGCCCTAACTAGGACGAGTTTGACTATGTTGTACAGACAGAAGGTCAGGATAGCCTCCTGCTCCCTCACAACTCTGAACTAGATAAAGCCGATACTGAAGAAAGAGAAAACGACTCAGAATTCCAGACAGATTGTTGTACTATTCAGTAGTCCAACCCACTGTTGAATATGAAGGGGAATTCGGCTGTTTCTGAACAAGTAGCCTGAAACAGATAGAAAAGATGCACTGATTCCTATCTACAAAAATCTCAGGGTTGGAAAACAGAACTATATGGCAATGTTTCAGAAACTGGCATTATATTATGCACCTTAAACAGATTACTTACACATGACTTCTGCCTGGTCTATAAGGCAATGTCTGACCCCAGTTTTACCTGAAAGTTTGTCTCCAGAATGCATCAGAGGGTGAGTTAACACAGGTCAGGAAATCTAATACTAAAAATAAATATCAGTAGCAGACAAAATTGATGGATCCAATGTATATTTTCTCACCTGATTCAATGTTTGGGTTGTCGGATGCAATCTACCAAAGCTTTGCAATCCAAGACCCTGACTCCTCCCTTATGCACAATTCCCTCCTTCTGTCTTAATTTGTTTGCTGCCCATTCCATCCAGACATTTTTCCGAGAGCTCATTTTTTGGTCACGATAAGTGAAAACCTTTTATATTTAAATTTCTGATTGACTCCTCCCCTTACATTTTCTTGAGTATGTTTATAGCATACTTTAGTGTTAGGTTAGGTTGTTAAGTAGTTTTCATAGTTAGGCTTAAGTTTTTCAGTAGTCTGGTAGTGTGATATTTCTAGATTTTTCTAGTATCCCTTCTATATCATATTTCTAGATTTTTTTTAGTATCCCTTCTTAATTTAGAATACTATTAATATTGGTGTATGAGAGTGTGTTTTGCAGTAGATTTTGACAGGGTATCATTTTCTTATATTAGAAGTGTTTTTCAGATAGTAGATAGTTGTATATATATATATATATATATATATATATATATATATATATATATATATATATATATATATATATATATAAACACACACTTATGTATATATATATATATATATATATATATATATATATATATATATATATATACATATGTATGTATATATATATATATATATATATATATATATATATATATATATATATATATATATATACCTATAATACTATTTCTAATAGTGTGCATCTATTTTTTCTGATGTCAGACAAACCATCAAGCTTTAAAAAGTGTTCAGTATTTGGACAGAGGATCCCTTCTCAAGACCTGATTCCTTGTGTGTTTGTTGCTTAGGTGCCACTCATCTTCAAGCAAATTGTGACATTCGTGTTGCTTTTTGGGTCTAGAACCATACAGGGTAGGAGGAAAAACTAATAATCAAGGTTCTGCTTCCCCCACAGACAGGGTCTTCTACATCCACTATGTCTTCTGAAGCAAGATCTCCATTTGCTCCTCCCAGTACTGAAAAGAGGAAGGCGAATGATAATTACGGATTGAATGTAAAACACAGAGAGACGTCTGTAGAGAAAAGGACTGAAGATAAGAGATTAGAAGAGAAGATGATAGATAAATCAAGAAAATGGTCTTCAGATTCATCCAGCTTATTGGATCTGATACCAAAAACTTAGAGGCAGTCGGATCCACCTGTCATTCGGGTCCTAACTCCCTCCCCTAGTGCTACCTTTTTCTCAGGAACTGGTGAGCTTTGGCTGCATTCACCAATCGTACTACATAAACTACCCTTTAGCCCCACATTGGTAGCTTCATCATCGAGATCAGAATGACCCACCAGAAGTCTCACAGAAATGGAAGTCAATCAAATGATGAGAAAATTCTTGAGGACACAGATCCAACTCAGAGTCTTCCCGGTACTATCCCCCAGGGGGGCACATTTTGCTCCAGTAGCAGTCCACTATTTAGATGAGGTTCCCATGGATCCTAGCCCTTCTAGCATACCTCAGTTGGATCTGACAGGCCAAGAGACATTGGCTTTGACTATGTCCCTTACTTTCTTGACAATGTTATCTCGTTGAGACAAATCCCAAAGCCAAAGTGTTGGTGTTAAAGAGCTGACAGCGGAGTAGACCCTGAAGTTCTAAGAGTCATGTCTCCCCCTTGGAGCCTCAGTGTTTCACAGCTCAGTTCTGAAGTCCTCTTCAGACCCAATCTCCACTGGAACAGGAAATCTCACAAGTCAATTGACAGAATAAGTACCTCCTAGACACCAATGGTAGTGGCAACATTTGAGGTTGGGGAAAGGGCTTTGGCTGGTCCAAGAAGACAAGTGCATGCACTGAGTTCAGATCAAGCCCAACAACCAGTGGAACCTGTACCTTACACATTTCATTCAAGTTAATAGGGACACTCAGAACTCATATGCTTTGAGACACCCAGTCTAATTTTGATCTGTCGCCACCAGAACCCCAGAGACATGTTTTGAGAAAACAGATGTGCAAAGAGAAGCACATAAACTCCTCTCCTTAGTCTGTCACTGAGGACATGGATTTGGATGAAAGAGAAGGATCCCCCAGAGCCCCTCTGGAAGACATCACATTTGGAGATATTCTGGAATTGATGAAGCAGAAGGAGGTTACATTCCATTGAAACTCCTTCTTCAAATGAGTCCAGGATCATTGAAGCCTTTGGGTCTGGCTCATCTGCATTCTGGGTGGTTCCCCCTAATCCATTAACGATCTTATGGCAAAGAAGCCTTGGAAGGATCCTGATGTTACCAAGCCAAACCCTAAAAAACAGACAGAATCCCCAGCAGACCCCAAAAGAGAGCAAGCATCCATTTAAAGGACCTCCAGTAGATGTCATGGTGATAGTGGTTGCCACAAAGAAAGAACTGTCTGAGGAGAGTTCTTCTGTCCATCCCCCTAATGGAGGGTCGAGGGGCTTGGACAGACTAGGGAAATGGAGTTATCCTTCAGTGACCTTTGCTCTGAAGGCACCGAATTACCTCACTCATTTGACATGTTTCCAAAGGGACTTGATGAAGGAGGTGTCCAAGTCTCGTTCTGATAACTTACCATCGGATGTCCAAAAGTCAGTGGACACCCAAATGTATACCTTACAATCTACATCTAATGTTGCCCTGCACCTGTTATCCAGTGCAGCAGATGGCATAGAAAGAGCAGCTGGTACAGGCATTACCATGAGTTATGTCTGTGGGTTTACAACTTTGTGAAAAGCTTTAAGGCATTCTTCATTAATGCCCCTTTTGATGGTTCCACTCTGCTTGGACCCAAAGTAAAAGTGATGCTTATGAGGAGTGAATATGACAGTAAGACTCTGTCTGGCATGGGAATATGTTTTTCCACTCTACAAAGATCTTATTCCTGGAATCAAAAGGGAGGTAAGAAATGTGGTTCAGGAAATTGCAGGGTTTTTACCATGACAGTCCTGGTGATATACACCTCCTCCAAGGCAGAGGGGAAGGCAAGGTGAACTGCAGAATCATGGTTTTCATGGCCCCTTCACTGAGAAACCCTACCAGCACCCCTGAGTGGTTACCTGACTGCTGCAGTCTGAATGCAGTTGGGGGGCACTTAACCTTGCACCTACAAGCCTGGTAAATCATTACTTCCAATTTGTGGGCTTTAAGGATAACTACCAGAGGCTATTACATACCCTTTTTGTATCCACCAAACAAAAGAGTAAAGATTCCTGATACTCCATTTGATCAACTGGAATCTGCAACAGAAGTTTTAAAGTTGCTAGAAAAAGAGTAGTCCAACAAGTCCTTCTGACCATTTAGACTCCTGAGTCTATTCAAGGTTCTTTTTAGTTCCAAAGTACAAAGAGGGACCTCAGGCCAATACTGGACCTAAGTTACCTCAATCAATTTGTCAAACAGACCAAGCTGCAGATGGTCACAGTACAGATCATACTACCTCTGTTGAGGAAGGATAACTGGATATGCTCTATCTTCCAAGATTCCTATTACTGTATAAAGATTTAAAGTCAATCCAGGAGATTTCTCCATTTCTGGCTGGAAGCCAGCCATTATCATTTCAGAGCACTGCCATTCAGTCTCACAACAGTCCTCTGGGTGTTCACCAATATCATGGCAATGGTAGCAGCTCACCTTCACCTGCAGAGGATCCAAGTTGTCCCATATCTGCATGACTGGCTCCTAACTGCTACTGCCATGCATCTACTGCTACATCACCAAGCTTTCCTGCCAATCAAGCAAACTGCCCCCTACTCAACAAATACAATTCACAGGATGTCAGATCGATATAATTCAACCAACTGTCAAAGTTCCTACATCAAGAGTTCTGTCACTAAGATAGGTGGCTTTTTAGGTTCTTCAACATTTTAGGTTCTTCAGCACCCCCGTCCACAAGCAAGATTGATTCAATGTCTGTTAGGCCTGGTGGCCTCTACCATTATTTTAGTACAGCTAGCAAGACACCTCATGTGAGTGTTACAATGAACTGTGTTGGTCTGTCACACAGCCTCCATCCCCTCCATGCCAGAGTCCATTTCACTGATGTATGCAGAAAACACATAAGTTGGTGGATAACCTCTCCATCTGTTGCAGAAGGGAGACCCTTCTGGTACACCCATCCCCAGGCCACAGTAATTATGGACACTTCCCTTCTAAAGTAGGGAGGGCATTTCAAGGGGAAGACAGTTCAATGGACATGGTCACCTGTGGAGGCCAAACTTCACATAGGTTTCTTGGAGATGAGTGTAGTCCTCCTAACAGTGCAAGTTTTCCAGCACTACCTATCCAAGGGTGTGATTTCTATCCAGACAGACAATATGTCAGTGGTATAGTACATCAACAAACAAGGGGAATACGTTTGTATCCACTTTGCTTTATCCTTGTGAGTTTGGCTATGAGTGATGTCTTCCTATTGCTTCCTTGTAGCAATGCACATTCCCAGGATGTTAAATGTACTAGTGGACAAGTTGAGCAGGTACATCCTATTACCTCATGAATGGTCTCACAATCAAACAGTGGCACAAGAAATTTTCAAAAGCTTAGAAATCTGTCCCAAACATTAAATTAAAAGAAAATAGACAGCATCTGATAAGAAAATTAGGTACTTACTATAATGATAGATCTGTTTTTTTTTTCTCATTTATATCTAGGTCAACATCTGTCTGTCCTACTCCCTTCTAAATTACCATCTAAAGACTTTTGGTGCTTGGATAGGCTTCAAGCAAGACCCTGTCTGTTTTAAGGTCACCTTTCCAGGCTTAGCATACTTAATAAGTTGTAGTTTCATTCCATGAGTTTTATTCTTTACAAGATAATTTCTCTATGATTAGAAACAGTCATCAAACATGATCTGAGGTAGTTTAGACATAAGAAAGAAATTGTGGGCAAGGCAGTAGTCGGAGTCTCAGAGCCAAAGCTCTGAGAGAAAGTGCCAAGGTCAGATCCAATCAGATGTCATAACTTAAATGTTGAACTAAACAAAAATGAGAAAACACAAATCTATCATTCTGTTAAGTACATAACTTTCATATACATTACACAGTTCCTTCCAACATATGGAATAAGGCTTCCCTTTGCAAGCAAAACAAGTCAGTTATTACCTTCATTCAAAAATAATCTTGGTATTTGAAGGCCAGTAGATCATACATATAACAGCTGTACTTATGAACATACATGAAGGCCATTCCTATTGCAACCAGCAGTGCAAGGCAATCTAGGCAGCTGACCAGGGCCCACTGCTGGCTGGAGGTGGGCTTACGATGTTGGTTTTAAAAACTAAAAAATGCTCTCACTCTCTTGCTCTGTCATTTTAAAAAATGCAGCTAAGTATGCTCTAACTGAAAAAAATGTACAGTAACTAGCAGGTACAGCCATGTGCATGATTTGAATTGCATTTGTTTTCCTTCTGTAAGCACTGCCCAACCCAGAAAACATGCACAGCAACTAGCATGTACGTCAACATGCATGATTTGAACTGCATTTGTTTTCCTTCTGTAAACTTTGTTCTGCCCAAAGCACATGCACATCAACTTGCATGCACTTTCAATATGCTTGCCGAATAGTATTGTATTAGACATTCAAAATGCAGGGCAGCTTTTACAAGTAAGTCTACACTAGAACTTTTTATTACAGCAGCAGCTTTTACAAGTGCATGGTGTATATGTGTGTGTGTGAAATGCCCCATTTAGGGGGCACTGTGTGGTTGTCACTTGCTCAGAGTCAAACCCTGAACCTTAACTATAGGAGGCAAGAACTTTAACCCTCCACGCCAATTACTAGCATAGCTCTTAATGAATCAGGAGCAAATCTTAACAGAATCAGGGATAAATCCACAGATAATCAGGGACACTTTTAAAATAGTAGTATTGATTGGAGACATTTACAGACTAAATTAATGTGAATTAATATGCATTCTCTGAAGTAAAATAAGCCTACAGCTCTAATTATTGCCATTATTTATTATGTGCAACTCAGCACCTTTTGTCTAAAAGTCACCAGTTTTAGGAGGGATTAAGAGGACAGTGCAAAAATTTGAGTCAAAATCAGGGATGTCCCTGAAAATCAAGGACAGCTGAGAGGCATGACTGCCAGGCAGCCTTTAAAGTTTTTTTCCTTTTGTGAGTCATTGAGAATTACAGGCTTTTAAAGACAGTCACAGACTTACATAGTTTGGGCTACACTTTGTCTAGCACTTAGTGCATATAAGTAACTGTTAATGAGATGCTTCCTGTAGTACATGGTTTGATTTCCTCAGCCTCCATTTATTTTCTGTGTGACTCTCCAATTTACTTCGCCAGACAGTAGTCCTGGACTGCATCTGAAAAGGGACACGTGTCTAGTGGGCTGTCCCAGTCTGTTATCAAATGCATTATACATCTGTCTTTTCAATTCCTGCACCTGCTAATTAGTGCTTCACTATATGCTGTTTGAGGATGAATCCCAGCATGTCTCTTACAGTTTAATAGCTAGCGAGCTGTATTTTCACTAAATGTGAGTTTTAAAGGAAGAAAAGTTGAATGTTTCTCATGCTAAGCCTGTTTTGAACATGATAGTGTTTTGTTTTGTTTAGAAAAAAGCTGTCAATGTTTTTTGTGTACAATTTGAAATATAGAGGATTATGACTGGCTTACCAATCATAACACATTTATTATGTGTTCGAGACATGGATGGCAAGAAATTCACCTCAAAAGCGAAGCTCAAAAGGTGAATCTTGGGATCCATGTCGAGAACACCTAATACTGGGTTATGATCGGTGAGATGATTATAATTCTTTGTAGTGCATAGAGCTTTACTTGTTCCATGGACTATTAGTTGCAGTGCAAAAAAAAATCACTAAGTGTTTTGTTGGCTTTTAAAACAATGAAACACTTAGCAGACATTGTCAGAAAGGCAGTGTAAAAAAGCAGTGTAACACTGTCCGTCATGTTTGCACCTACCTTTAATGCCTGTCTACTGTGCAGATATTTGCAGAGCATCCAGATTATTGGTTTATATTTTTTGTCTCTTCCTCATAAAATCTGTGGTTTTCAGAGAAACCACTGAAGACTGAAGTCACTAAATAATGATGTATATCTTGTTTCAGAGTTCATATCCTTCACCTTATGCAAATTAATACACCCTGTTATTCTAGAAACTTTTTAAGATTTTTTTTTTACTTACAGGAAATTAGATACACATTACCTGTACAGACAGTAGGCAGAAACAAATGTTTTGCTCTGCCAGTCATTTACTAGATAGTACAGGCAGATTTTATTGCCGACCAGTAGAATCAACCTTAACAACATAAGCAACTCATTACAGCCGAGTGACGTCTACAGGCGTTTCTGCAGTTACCTCCTACTGCTCCTCTAGGCGTCAAGTATTTCTTGTCCAATTTGCATTAATAATTCCAAACCCACGCTACATAGTTTCTGCAGTTACCTCCTACTGCTCCTCTAGGCGTCAAGTATTTCTTGTCCAATTTGCATTAATAATTCCAAACCCACGCTACATACAACGTATCAGAATATTTTATCTTGAAGCATATATGATTGCAAACACAATTGTATTGATGTATGACCTCTGTCAATAAGTATTTGTTAGAACTGTAAGGTGATAATGTCATTTTTTAAAGGCTGAAGCCACACCCACTAGGAGTTAAAGGTACACACTGGAGGGAATGAGTTAAAAAGAAGTTATGTCTTACCATAACATTCCATCTGTGTTGTTCATCTTCACCAATCCTTGACAGTGAGTTCGGTTCTGAACCCTCGGAACTGGCTTAGTCGTATCTTTCAGCTCGCACTCTCCAAACTCTCCAGCCAGGCTCTACCCATAATGCTCCTCACAGAGATTACCTCAGATCGAGTTTGCCAGATGACAGTACATATAGCAGAAAACAGAATGGTTTAATATAGATAAAATAGAGACAAGGCCATATATAAGTCCTTAATGAGGAACTAGATCAGGACTAAAGAGATCCACTAAGAGTCTTAGGATGAGGGAAGGCAGGTGGTTATGTCAAGGACTGGTGAAAATGAACAACACAGATGGAACGTTATGGTAAGACATAAACTTCTTTATCTGATGTTGTTAATCTTCACCTAACCCTTGACAGTGGGACAGAATCCCCAGCTACTTTAGTCTTTGGAGATTTCATGGAAGAATGTTCCGAAGCACCATAGAGCCAAAGGATACTTGACTCCTTGAGACCTGGTCTAATTTGTAATGGGCGATGAAGGTATGATGAGAAGACCTTCTGGCTGCTGCACAGATGTCATTTAGAGAAGCTCTGGCATGAAAAATTGCTGATGTCGCAACAGCTCTTGTTGAGTGGGCTTGAACTGTTTTGGGGAGTTGAAGTCCTTGACATTGATAAATTAATGTGATGCAGTCTCTCAGCCATTTAGCTAAGGTAACCTTGGTAACTGAATAGCCCATACGAAGGGTTGAAAAGGCTACAAATAACTGATCTGATTTTCAAAATTCTTTTGTTATGTGAAGATAAAAATGTAACTGTCTATGCACGTCTAATAAATGAAGCGCATATTCTCCCTTGTTGGAAAAATTAGGGAAAAAAGTTGGTAATTGTAATGACTGATTAATATTGGATTCAGAGGCTACCTTGGGGAGAAAGGAGGGAATTTTTTTCAGTGGCACTCTGTCTTTATGAAAGATCAGGTAGGGTGATTTGCATGATAGGACTTGAAATTCGGAAACCGTTTTTGCAGAAATAATTGCTACCAAAAATACAGTCTTCCAGGATAAGTACTTCAAATGACAAGATGCTGATGGTTCAAAAGGGGCCTTGGTTAGAGCTTGAAGGACAGTAGTTAGATCTCATGGGGGAAATGGTTCTTTAAAAGGGAGGTTTAGTAGGAACAGCCCCTTCAAGAAGGCTTTACAAAGTTTGTGAGACATTACTGAAAAATTATTCCAACCTGAATGAAAATTCGAAATTGCTGCTAGATGAAC
Source organism: Protopterus annectens (assembly GCF_019279795.1). Classification (NCBI taxonomy): domain Eukaryota; kingdom Metazoa; phylum Chordata; order Ceratodontiformes; family Protopteridae; genus Protopterus; species Protopterus annectens. The sequence goes on from NC_056733.1 coordinate 679,862,663, forward strand.
CTTTATCATAGAAGCAGAGGAATCAGATTGAAAAAGAGTGTTTAGGAAATCTAGGACATCTTGGATAGGAGTAACAAAGGGGTCAAGCCCTTTATTCAAGGCCCATTTGGTAATTTTTTTCCATTTGCATAGGTACAGTTTTCTAGTAGTAGGTCTGTGGTGTGCAATAATAATATGTTGGATGGAGGGAAGAAAGAGAATGATACCTGGAAATCATGGGAATTGGAGAAGCCATACAGTGAGCTTGAGGTGTCGAAGATTCGGATGAACCATACCCTCTGGGTGAGTTAGTAGATCTGGAACTGGGTCCAGGATCCATGGTTTCTGTAACAGATGAGGCCAAAGGAAGGGAAACCAAACTTGTCAGGGCCAGAATGGGGCAATGAGGATTATTCAATTCTTTGTCCTTCTGGCTTTCTTTAGGAATTGTCAGATTAGAGGAATGGGGGGAATGGCATATAACAGACCGGGAGGCCAACTGTGGAGAAGAGCATCTCTGGGTGACTCCCCTGGAGGGGGGATTAGGGCAAAGTAACTTCTGCACTTGTTGTTCAGGGGAGAAGCAAATAGGTCACAGCAAGGTTGGCCCCAACAGCAAAAAATACTGAGAGACCACTCATAAGGCATAAGAACTGTCCTGCTTAATTTGTCCACTATCACATTGGAACTTCCCAGAATGTGCATTGCTATCAGAAAGTGGTTGGAAGAAATCACCCATTGCTAAACTCTGAGTGACTCTCGACATAGTGGGTAAGATTTGGTTCCCCCTTTTTTGTTGATGTACCAGAATACCAACATATTGTCTGTCTGAATTATAACTGTCCCTAGAGGGAGGGTATCCTAAAATGCTTGTAATGCTAATAGCACTGCCCTCATTTCTAGAATGTTTATGTGCAAATTGGCCTGCAGTTGGGACCATGTGCCTGAACTGTCTTTCCTAGATAATGCCCCCCCCCCCCCCCCATCTGGGAAGCATCCATGGTCATTATGGCTTGGGGCTGGGAAGGGTGAATGGTCAGACCAAGAGATTCTGGTTGGAGTGAAGTCACCATTTGAGGTCTTGTTTGCAATGATTGGTGAGCAAGACTAAATAAGACATTGGTTGGTGAATCAGAGACCATTGGGTTGCTAGTAGCCACTGTAGTATTCACATATGAAACCTCGCTAGAGGAACCAGAGTGGTTGAAGCTGCCACTGAACCTAAGGATTGAAGGATAAGTCTTGTTGGGACTCTGTTGCTTTGGAGAATTTGTCTGACTAGGCCCTGATACTTTGTAGTCTCTCTGGAGGAAGAGAAGCTATTCCTGAGACACTGTTTAGATGAGCACCTATGAAATCCAATTGCTGAGAATGCTACAGGTTGGATTTTTGGAGATTTATTGAAATGCCTAGAAATGTGCAAACATTCATGGTGTAATCTCTTTTCTGTTCTAAGTGATGCCTGGTGGTAGTGGTGAGGAGATAGTTGTTGAGGTACAGAAAGACTCTAAAACCTTGCAGTCTGAGGTGAGCTGCAACCACTGCCATGCACCCATGGGGGCTTTGGTGAGTCCAAAGGCAGTGCTCTGAACTGGTAATGACTGGCTCCTAGCCAGAAGCATAGAAACCTCCTGGAGCTTTTTTCCATTTTGATATGGTAATAAGTATCTTTGAGGTCTATAGAGCACATCCAGTTGCCTTTTCCAAAAAAGGAAGTATGGCTTGTACAGAGACCATCCAAAATTTGGTTTGTTGAACCACCTTGTTGAATTGGCTGAGATCCAAAATGGGTCTCCAGTCCCCTGTTTTTTGGGCACTAAAAAGAATCTTGAGTAAACCCCGGATCCTGTTTGGTCTGGTGGAACTTTTTGGATCATTCTTTTTTTGAGCAGTTTTTGAATTTCTAAGACTGCTGATTCGCTTTGATTGGGTGGAACATCTGGGAGTTTTTTTCTGAGCTTTGGGAGTTACAGATAGTGGAATCTGGTAGCCTCTGGATATTATTCCCTGCACCCATTTGTCCGAAGTTATTGATTGCCAGACTGGTAGGTGCAGGGATAATCATCCCCCAACTGCCTCCAGAGGAAGGCAACTGGGCATCCTTTCAGGGATGCTGATAGGAAGTGCCAGAGAAGGATTCCCTGGACCCCTAATTCTGTGGTCCATTTCTGCCCCTAAGGCGGCATCTTCCATTGCTTCCCCCTCTGCCCCTGGGGAATTCTTTACCTCATGAGTTGTGGAAAGGCCTCTTGGATTTTCTACACTGTAGTCTCCCACTCTCTTGGTTCCTTGAGTAATGTCTCTGAGGGGTGGAGAAATGTATGCCTACAGCAGATAGGGTCTTACCATCTTGCTCACTTCTGGCTAGAGTACCTTTAACCTTTGGGCCAAAAAGGGTATATCGGTCAAAAGGAGGATTGATGACTGATGCTTTAAATGGCTCTGCAAAGTCACACAAGTGGATCCAGGAGTGCCTTCTAATGGCTAAACCTGAACCTGCTGCCCTAGTCATCCATGAGCATCATGGATAAATTGGAAATAGACTCTAAGGTTGCAAGCTGAGAGGAACTTTGTCATGGACCTCTTCAGCTACTGCTCCTGAGAGAGTATTTGAAAGTTCTTTAATCAAATTTCTCTGTAATCTGGTAAAATGTGCCATATAATTCAAGGACCTCAGAGCGAAGGTCACTGAAGCATAAACATGCTTCCCAAATCTATGCAACATCCTAGACTCCTTGTTAGAAGGATGGATAGTAGGACTCTGTTCTACGAGTTTCCTCTTGGTGGCAGCTTTTACCTCCATAGCATCAACAGGAATTCCCTTAAACCGACGTGGTTCTTCTTTGGATGCTGATAGTACATGGTCAGGTCTCCTGGGGATTGGCTCTATGGAGTCAGGGATCTTCCACGCCCACTGAGCAATCAGTTTGATAAGATTGTCAGTGGGCAGAGAGATCCAAGAAGTGGAGGGTTGGGCATGAAAAGCCTCCAGGTATACTGATTCCTCTGAGAAAGGCTGGGTGGATGACCAGCCAACCCTCTGCTTCAGGATTTCCAGGATGTCCCTGAAGGAAACATCATCAGGGAGTGAGCTTGGGAACTTTCCCCTTCATTAAAGTCAGTATCTTCGGTATAAGACTGTTCTGGGGAGTCTAGGTGCTTCCTCTTGCACTTCCTCTTCACAGGGACTTCCTTAGGGAGATGTTTTGGGGAAGCTTCCAAAGATGAGACCACTAAAGTGGGAGTCATCTGGGACTTTTCTGCCCTCTGTCCAGGAAGTGAGATCAGTGGTACCTCAAGCCGAGAGGAAAAAGAAATATGTCTCGAGAGGGATAGCAAGGACTGAGAATCCACAATGGATAATGCCTTCTCCATAACCTGGAAGGCAGGGATGGGAGCCCAGAACCAAAATAGACTGCTTCAGAACAGGAGACGCACCCCGTACTGAGGTGGCCACCCCTGGACCAGGGGCCTGTGTCGGCACTACAAGGGCTGAGGCACTGAGAGGCATAGATGGCTCTGAAGTAAGCAAAAAGTTAGCATGCATTTTGGAAATGACCAGAAAGTCCTGACCCTGGGAGGTCTCCAGTGCTGAAGACTTGGAGATACTCAAGACGGCTGTCGGAACTGATGACGAAAAAGCTATCGGAACCGAATCAGTCGGAGATGGAAGTGTCAGGATCGAAGGCTCCAAAGGCTCCTATAGAGTTGGAGGAGGAGGGTACAGGGGGGGGTCATAGGACATACAGTTTTTGACTGTGGATTGGCTTGGAACCGAAGGTAATCCTCTCACTACAAGTAGCTGATCCACTAGCCTCATAATATCAGTTTCCGGTAGACTCTTAGTCGACCTCACCAATGCTGTGGAGGGAGAACTAGATGATCTCACTTTCACAAAAGGGGTATCTCTAAAAGGGTCCACAGAAGGGGAATAAGAAGTTCTTGGGAGCACAGGCAGCACCATTATCTTAGGTATTGGTTAATCTGTTGGTACCGATGTGGAGGAGGCTGTCTGCTCCGAAGCCAATTTTGTTGGTATAGACAGGTCCTCTGGTCCAGATGAACTCTTTGGTACCAAGGAAATTTTTGAGATTTTTTTTTAGTTGGTTTCAAAGTACTCGGAACCAAGGAAGATCTTTTCTTTAAACCATGGGAGAAAGAAGTTCCTGTATCACTAGTTTTCTCCTTGGAACCAGAAATGGCCTCATCAGAAGGAGATTTCAAAAGTAATTTTAAAATAAGTTTGTTCGTCCTTTCTGTCAATGTACAGGAGGAGAACCTGTCACAAATGGCACAATTATTTTGCAGATGAATCTTTCCAAGACAATAAATACATAAAGTGTGCCTGTCTGAATTGGGCATTTTACTGTCACATTTCATACACCTCTTGAATCCTGAGGTGCCCTTTGAAGGTTATGAGGGAGATTCTTTTTGGTCCACCATTATCGGTGATGAGATAAGGAAGGACAGAAGTAAAGTTTTTTTTTTTTTAAATAAAGGAAGAAAAAGAAAATAATACCAACTATGGTATTAAGAGATTCCTCAATGGTATAAATTTAAGGAGAACCTACCAACTATGGAAAGGGACAGATTACCATTGGTAATAGTAAGACGGAAATTATTAGAAGGACAGAGGAGCAGGTAGAAGTACTAATAAAGATAGAAAAGGTAAAGAATTAAAGAAGAAATTGAAAACACTTACAATTTAACTGCCAAGCTCGAGAGATGGAATGAACAAGTCTGGTCTGCAAAGCAGCAAATGAGATCTGAGGTAATCTCTGTGAAGAGAATTATGAATAGAGCCTGGCTCGAGAGTTTGGAGAGCACGAGCTGAAATATACGGCCGAGTCAGTTCTGAGGGTTCAGAACTGAACCCACTGTCAAGGATTAGGTGAAGATTAACAACATCTGATCATTTGTTAAGGTCAGGTCACACGTCACACTGGTGCTTAACTGGTTTGTCTTTTCCAAATATTGGAACATAATCATCATGTTCCATGTACTATAAAAGTTTTAATCTCTGTGATAATTTTAAAAGTAAAGAAGAAAACAGTATGTATATTAATGGGCTTGAACAGTGTTTATGGTAATTGGGGAGAGATAGCCAACTAATTGGATACTGGTGTTGCTGGTGGGGACATGATTTATTACCTTGCATAGGGCCTCATTTGTTTATGATCCAGCTCTGTTGACTACAGAGGTCGGAGGTGTATGCTTCAACAATACAGCTAGCCATTCAAGTAGGTCAGATGGATAGGTCTTCTTGATGACAGAGAAGACACAGGGAAGTCAAAAATGAGTTGTAGGTGTCCTGCAATCATGCCCCCCCCCAAAAAAAAATACTATGTTGTATGTAGTAACATTTCTGTTTTTGTATGGTATGTGGGTTGTTGAACAAAAGCTGCTGGAGTATTTATATTGCACTAAAGAACAAATGAATTCATTAATAGGCCTAGATTTTGTAATACAGTCTAAACATGTTGCATTTTAGTAACATATTTTTGCAGGCCTTCTTTACAGCCAAGAGGAATTACAAAGAGACTGATGTTTGTCAGGTCATATAGTCTGCATTATTTGGAGTGATGATTAGAACAGTCTGATGTTCAGCATACATTATGTAGCCATTGTTGTACATTACTTAGGCTACTGAGTGTTTATGTGAAAATAAATTTGAAGTATGTGACTTTGTTCACTATTATTGTTATTATTATTTTTTGCACAATCATCTGAGAAAGATGCAGTCAACAGTATAGCTATAATTGCTTGATTTGAAGGATGCCTGTTGATAAAAATGACTGCTGAGCTGATTGAATAATGACTTTTTAACTTTGTCTTTGCAAGACTAGTGGGAGTTTGTATAAAGTAAATTGGAATACTTTATTGTGGCCATTTTTATTGTAACCAGACATGTGATGTGTACACATTCAATAAAGTGCCTGTAACTATTGAGTACAGCTATTAGTGGATTATAATGACAACAGTTCAAGTGACCTTTCATGACTTGAAATGTTTTGAAATGGGTACTTTGCCATTATTGGTTCTTACATTTTGTTTCACTACTTACTGGAAAAAATGTTCAAAACTATAAATACGTAGCAGACTCTAACAAATGATTCTGTTAAAAACAAGACATATAATTTAAAACAGTAAGGAAGCTGTGATGCCCCAGTACTGGCCCAGTAATCAAGAAGCCTCAATCCTCATCACTGGCAACAGTGAGGGATGTACACAATGAGAGGATGACAAGTACACGTACAGTAAAGTACAATTTCCCTTAAGAGCACACAGAGATCACAGTCAGTCTGGGTTCTCCCTCTTTCCTCAGATCCCCAATAAGACTCCCCACTGGCACAGCTCTAGGGTGAAGATCTCAGCTGCGTGGCCAAGTTAAGAACTTCTGCATCCTCTCTGTCCAACCAGTGCTTCATGACCCTGCCCAAGTAGCTGACACACACACTTTGAGATTTTATTGCTATACAAACACATACACACACACACACACACACACACCTGGGAAAGACTGGCACAGGTTTACTAGCTATGCCCCCTTCTGCCCAGAATATAAGGTAGTGCCAGCTGCCACAAGCCACCCTTACGTCTCAGCTACTATAAGGCCCTTACAAAGGGTGTCCAAGTCTACTGTGTAATGTTACTATTAATCCAAATGGTAGTCTAACCAAGACTTGCAAGGCTATTTAGGAGTGGCTTGTACAGTGTCACCAAATATATATGTAAGTACACTAAGAGCTTAAATACATCTCACAAATATCAGCCACAAAGATTGGTTTAAATATATTTAATAATAAATAATAAAATAACAAGACAATACTCAGAAGACATAGTTCAAAATCACAGGAAATATTTTAAAACAACATTGCAGGACAGTCTCAAATAAATACAGAAAACATCTAAACTAATCTTTACTATATTCCTATCTAAATCTAAGAGAGAAATTATGACCTAAGTCTTACTTACAGACAACATGCAGGCAGAACTGCTGAGTGGATGTTTCTAGGTCCAAGTCAAGATACAAAATGCATAGTCTCTCTCTGACAGCGTTCTTAAATTAATATCACATTTTACTGCTGGGATAGCCTGGATGACATCACTTTTTGTCACCTGCCTTCAGTTCCCAGGCTAAACCAGAAACTAATAGGATTTAACATCTCTGTGTAAAAAATACATATCTCTCAGATCTTTGCAGATCTTGGAAGTCATAAAACAATAAAACGCTTACGAAACAATGCAGAAGGCACCCTAGTTCTAGACATCCTGTCTCCTCATTGCATTGAAACCAAATTTTATAACAATTGAAAATAATTTAATTTCAACTTATTTTCTTGGTGCTTTGCAAGTTAACGCTGTATGTTCCAGTTTCTACTATTAAAACATACATTTGCACAGGTATATTGTTTATATATTTTTCTGTTCTTTTCCAGTAGGGTACACTGTGGGCACATCCTTGAAACTCAGTACTGTACAAACCCTGTGTAACACACACTTATGTACCAGTAGTATAATATACACATAACTTTATAAATCATATTAATATCCACAAATGACATAGAATTATTTACAAAATTCCAGCTAGCTGGGCTGGCAGTATTTCAGTTTGTCACACTTCTTCACCCTCAAAACTCAAGCTAAGTTTTCGAGTGACCCTTAAGAAACATTGCGTGAAAGGGTTGAGCCTATCTGGGAAAACCTTACCCCATTTCCTGTCTTCAGATTCCAGCTTCCTTGGCATTGGTGACCCCAGTATAGCGCTGCACTGTCCCATCATATGCCTCAACCCTATTCTCCACAATACTAATTTGGGATTTTCCTGGCTGGCTCCCTGTAGCCATAGATGTCCATCAGACTCCTCCTGCCTTGTACTGCAAATACTTAGCACAAGGGCCTCCCTATCATGATAAGGTTTCATTATGTTAACATGGTACAATTTGTGCCCCTGCCTCCTGCCTAGCAGTTCTACCATGTAGTTAACATCACTGACCTTCCTTACCACCTTGTAGGGTCCCTCCCAAACTGGCTGGAGCTTGCTGTGTCTGACGGGAATGAGAACAATTTACTGCTGCCCAGTAATCAAGGAGCCTCAATTCTCACCACTGGCAACAGTGGGCAATGTACAGATTGGGAGGATGACAAGTACACACACAGTAAAGTACAATTTCCCCTAAGAGCACATAGAGATCACAGTCAGTCTGGGGATGGTTTCTCCCTCTTTCTCAAGATCCTCAATAAGACTCCCCACTGGGAAAACTGTAGGGTTAAGATCTCAGCCGATTGGCCACACTAAGACCTCCAGCACCCTCTCTGTCCAACCAGTGTTTCATGTCCCTGCCCAAGTAGTTGACACACACACACACGCACACACACACACACACACACACACACACACACACACACACACACACACACACACTTTGAGATTTGATTGACATACAAACACACACACCTGGGAAAGGCTGGCACAGGTTTACTAGCTATGCCCCCTTCTGCCCAGAATATAAGGTAGTACCAGCTGCCATGAGCCACCCTTACTTCTCAGCTACTATAAGGCCCTTGCAAAGGGTGTCCAATCCTACTGTGTAATGTTACTATTAGTCCAAATGGTAGTCTGACCAAGACTTGCAAGGCTATTTAGGAGGGGCTTGTACAGTGTCACCAAATACATATGTAAGTACACTAAGAGCTTAAATACATCTCGCAAATATCAGCCACAAATATTGGTTTAATATATATTTAATAATAAATAATAAAAGAACAAGACAATACTCAGAAAACAAACACAGTTACTTCAGAGTTCAAAATCACAGGGAATATTTTAAAACAACATTGCAGGACAGTCTCAAATAGATACAGAAAACATCTAAACTAATCTTTACTATATTCCTATCTATGTTTAAGAAAGATATTCTGACCTAAGTCTTACTTACAGACAACACACAGGCAGAAGTGCTGAATGGATGTTTCTAGATCCAAGACAAGATACAAAATGCATATAGTCTCTCTCTGAGAATGTTCTTAAATTAATATCACATTTTACTGCTAGGTTAGCCTGGATGACATCACTTTTTGTCACCTGCCTTCAGTTCCCAGGCTAAGCCAGAAACTAATAGGATTTAATATCTCTGTGTGAGAAATACGTATCTCTCAGATTTTTGAAGATCTTGGAAGTCGTAAAAAAATAATACGCTTACAAAATAATGCAGAAGGCACCCTAGTTCTATACATCCTGTCTCCTCGCTGTATTGAAACTAACTTTTATAACAATCGTAAAATAATTTAATTTCAACTTATTTTCTTGAAGTTTTGCAAGTTAACACTGCATGTTCCAGTTTCTACCATTAAAACATACATTTGCACAGGTATATAGTTTATATACATTTTTGTTCTTTTCCAGTAGGGTACACTGTGGACATATCCCAAGCTCAATACTGTACAAACCCTGTTCAGCACACACTTCTGTAGCAGTAGTTTAATATACACATAACATATAATTTTGTATAAATCATATCAATATCCACGAACAACATAGAATTGTTTCCAAAATTCCAGCTAGCTGGGCTGGCAGCATTTTGGTTTGTCACACTTCTTCACCCTGAAAACTCAAGCTAGTTTTTTGAGTGACCCTTGAGGAATGTTGCTTGAGAGGGTTGAGCCTATCTGGGAATACCTTACCCCTTTCCCTGTCTTGAGATTCCAGCTGTCTTGGCATTGCTGACCCCAGTATAGTGCTGTACTGTCCCATCATATGCCTGCAACCCTAGGCTCCACCATAGTAATTTGGGATTTTCCTGGCTGGCTCCCTGTAGCCATGGATGTCCATCAGACTCCTCCTGCCTTGTACTGCAAATACTTAGCACAAGGCCCTCCCTATTGTTGTAAGGTTTCATCATGTTAACATGGTATAATTTGTGCCCCTGCCTCCTGCCTAGCAGTTCTACCATGTAGTTAACATCACTGACCTTCCTTACCACCTTTTAGGGTCCCTCCCAAGCTGGCTGCAGCTTGTTGTGTCTGACAAGAATGAGAACCATTACCTGCTGCCCTACACCATACTCTCTAGCTCGAGCATTCTTGTCATACCAGACCTTTTTCTGCTGTTGGGCTTCTGCCAGGTTCTCCTGGGGCATGACCATGAGTTCCCTGAGCCTTGTCCTGAGGTTTAGGATATATGCCACAACAGACACATTGTGGGATTTACACTCACCCTCATGCTAATCTGGAATCAAATCTAGAGGTCCCCTCACCCTATGCCCATACAGCAACTCAAAGGGTGAAAAAGCTGTAGATTCCTGGGGAACCTCTCTATAAGCAAACAACATATAGGGCAAATATTTGTCCCAATCCCTCTGAAACTTATCTGCAAATGCCCGTAGCATGGACTTCAGTGTAGAGTATAACCTCTCAAAAAAACATTAGTCTTGGGATGGTAGGGGGTGGTCCTTAGGTGCTTCACCCCACACTGCTTCCACTGACAAGTCAGCAGATCTGACATGAAACTGGCACTTCTGTCAGTCAGTATTTGTTTTGGGAAACCTACCCTGCTGAAAATCTCTAACAAAGCTTTTGCCACCTTCTCTGCCTCAATGGAGGACAATGCCACCGGTTCAGGGTATCTGGTAGTATAATCTATTACCACTAAGATGTACTTTTTCCCTATGCAACTTGGGGTACTCAGAGGCTGCACAATATCTATAGCTACCCTCTGAAATGGCTCCTCAATCACAGGCAAAGGCATCAAAGGTACTTTCAGCTTGTCTCCTGCCTTGCCTACCTTTTGGCACTACTGACAGGTCCTGCAGTACCCTGTTAAATCTCTGAAACATCCAGGCCAATAAAGGTTCTGCATAATATGTCTCTTTGTACCTTTTATGCCCATATGACCTACAAAGGGAATATCATGGGCTATGGCTACAAGTGCCAGATGGCAGGTTCTGAGCACTACCAACTGCTGTATTCTCTCACCCTTTAGCCTTTCATCAGGGGCCCACTCTCTATACAGTAACCCTTTGTCCCAGTATACAGATTACCCTTCCCCTTGAGAATCAGGTGCCTCACTAGCTACCTCCATCAGGCCTAGCAATGCAGGGTCTGAGAGCTGAGCTTGTCTCAACTCACTCTTAGTAACCCTTCCCAACTCCCTTTCCAAAGCAAGTCTGGTATTCTCTGACAGCGGTGCCTCACTGTCAGCCTGGGTACTACTACTCACCTGTGCCCTTGCAGTCACTCTGTCCAAGGGAACATCAGTACCCACAAGCAGCTGTGGCTCACCTTCAGTCTCACTGCTACAAGGTAGCTCCCTCCCTGAAGTAACCACCTCACCAGTCCTGGCTGCAAGTGTGCGGACTGTCTGTGTCTCCCCCAGGCTTCCAGATCTACATGCTTGTCTCCAAGCCTGACTGCATGTAATTGCATGCACGCACGGTACTGCATTATCAAAATCATTCCCTATCAGGACATCTGCAGGGATATCCTCAAACACACCTACTTGCTGGCTTCCTTTTCCACCCTCCCAGTCAAGGTGAACTCTAGCCAAAGGTATTTGGAATGGGGTCCTTCCTAAAGCTCTGACTGGAGTAGACTGCCCAAGCAAGTAGTGCTTCTCTGTAACCACTGTAGGCTTCACAATGGTTAGGTCAGAGGCTGTGTCTCTCTTAGCAATGGCCTATTTCCCATTCACTAAGATATGATATAACATCTTGTGGTAGTTTGGTACCCTTGTTGTCTCGAGACAACCCACTGTTGGCATCTTGTCATTCTCACTTACTAGCCCTCCCACCTTTTGTTCCCCACCTTGCCTCCATGGACATTTATATGCTACATGGCCCCACTGGTTGCATTTAAAACATTTAACCCTTGGTCCTGGATGTGTATCTGGACTAGTGGGTTCCTCTGATACTGGCAGACTCTGTTGGGGCAGTCTGCTCTGCCCAGCATGGGTTCCCTTAGACTCATGAGCAGCACTGGGTGTCCCTTTTCTGTGCAGTGATGCCCTGCTTGCTAGGTATAGGTCATCCTTCTTCCCCACCCCATCTGCAGTATTGCATTGTCTGTCAGCTAACCAGATTCTCATGTCCTCAGGCAAAGTGCTAAGGGCTTGTTCCCTCACCAAATGTTCTGCCAGCCCTTCAAAATTGGTGACCTGACAGCCACTCACCCACCTATGAAAATAAGTGCTTAGTTCAGCAATGTATTCACACACACTTTCATCTGCCTTGCATCTATCCTTACAAAACTTTCTCCTATAAGCTTCAGGTGTTAACTAAAAACATTTTAGCAAAGAGTTTTTTACAATATTAGAATTTAAACAATCAGTATCAGATAGTTTAGAAATATGTAACAGTTAGAGCTTTACCATGGAATAAGGCAGTCAGGAACCGTACCCAGAGCCTTTGGTCAACATTATAATGTTTACATACCCTCTCAAACATATGAATGAAACTATCAAAATTATCCCCCTCTGTAAATTGTGGAAGACATTTCCTGACCTTTGTTGCTTCTGGGGTTTGGTTACTCCCTTCCCCATTACCTCCATGACTCTGGCAAAGAGTCAGCATCTCCTTTTCATGTTGCCTCTGCCTCTCATTCTCCTCAGCTTACAGGCATTGAGGTTTCTCAATTTCCTCAGTCTCTAAACATTGCAGTTTCTCATTTTTCTTGGCCTCCAGACATACCAGTCTCTTTGCTGCCTCTATTTCCAAACACTTGGCCTCCAGCTCAAGTCTCTTTAACTCCAGATGGGATTTTTAAGCCCTCTGTGGAAAGGTTGAACTGTCAATTTTCTGACAGTTGTACATTCCCAAGGCCAGTCTGAATGTCCTCCTGGTTGCTATCCTGTGATGTAGCTGTGACTAAAGCTTCAATCATTTCTGCCTTAGACAGATTGGCATGCACCAGTCCTTTAGCCTGGCACATTTCAGCTAAATGGCTCCTTGTCAGCTTGCCATACTCCTCTACTGACATGTTTGCCTGCTCTCCCTGACTAACTAAGCTAATAAAAAAATAAAACAATTGTGATATGAACTCTGAATGTTAACTGCGTGGCTGATTGAGAATACAAACACCTTCAATGACCACTGTACACAAGCTACAGGAATCCAATACCCACACCACTACAAGCCAATTAATATTTGATGTGGCTAGCTTACCACAGTAAACTAATTAATATGTGATGTGGATATCCCACCACTGCCAACCAATTAATATGTAATACCCCTGCACTGGCCCAGTAATCAAGCAGCCTCAATCCTCACCACTGGCAGCAGTGAGCGACGTACAGATTGGGAGGATGACAAGTACACACACAGTAAAGTACAATTTCCCTTAAGATCACACAGAGATCACAGTCAGTCTAGGGCTGATTTCTCCCTCTTTCTGCAGATCCCCAATAAGACTCCCCACTGGCACAGCTATAGGGTTAAGATCTCAGTCGAGTGACCAAGCTAAGACCTCCAGCACCCTTTCTGTCCAACCAGTGCTTCATGTCCCTGCCCAAGTAGCTGACACAGACATACACTTTGAGATCTAATTGATTTACAAACACACACACACACACACACACACACACACACACACACACACACACATGCACACGCACACATGCACACGCACACATGCACACGCACACATGCACACACACACACCTGAGAAAGGCTGGCACAGGTTTACTAGCTATGCCCCCTTCTGCCCAGAATATAAGATAGTACCAGCTGCCACAATCCACCCTTACTTCTCAGCTACTATAAGGCCCTTACAACGGGTATCCAGGTCTACTGTGTAATGTTACTATCAATCCAAATGGTAGTCTGACCAAGACTTGCAAGGCTATTTAGGAGTGGCCTGGTACAGTGTCACCAAATACATATGCAAGTACCCTAAGAGCTTAAATACATCTCTCAAATATCAGCCACAAAGTTTGGTTTAAATATATTTAATAATAAATAAGAAAATAACAAGACAATCAAAATCACAGGAAATGTTTTAAAACAACATTGCAGGACAGTCTCAATTAAATACAGAAAATATCTAAACTAATCTTTACTATAATCCTGTCTATATCTAAGAGACATACTATGCCCTAAGTCTTACTTACAGACAACATGCTGGCAGAAGTGCTGAGTGGATGTTGCTAGGTCCAAGGCAAGATACAAAATGCATAGTCTCTCTCTGAGACAATTCTTAAATTAATATCACATTTTACTGCTGGGTTAGCCTGGATGACATCACTTTTTGTCACCTGCCTTCAGTTCCCAGGCTAAACCAGAAACTAATAGGATTTAACATCTCTGTGTGAGAAATGCATATCTCTCAGATCTTTGCAGATCTTGGAAGTCGTTAAATAATAAAACGCTTACAAAACAATGGAGAAGGTACCCTAGCTAGACATCCTGTCTCTTTGCTGCATTGAAACTAACTTTTATGACAGTCATAAAATAATTTAATTTCAGCTTATTTTTTTGAAGTTTTGCAAGTTGACTCTGTATGTTCCAGTTTCTGCTATTAAAACATACGTTTCCACAGGTATATAGTTTATATACATTTCTGTTCTTTTCCATTAGGGTACACTGTAGACACATCCTTGAAGCTCAGTACTGTACAAACCTTATTCAACACACACTTCTGTTCCAGTAATTTAATATACACATAACATAAAGTTCTGTATAAATCATATCAATATCCACAAATGACATAGAATTATTTACAAAATTCCAGCTAGCTGGGCTGGCAGCATTTCGGTTTGTCACAGAAGCTGAATAAATGAACACATGCATTTATACATAGTCTTAAAAATGTGTGCGGGAGGCCCATGGACCCAGGGCCCAAGGTTTACTTAATCCAACAATGGCCAGATGCATTTTCATTGAAAGTGAGTTACAAGGGAAGTAAAGTTTATTGTTGGCCATGCTACGTTTTTTTTTCAATGTGAGACAGTTTTGTTTTGTTTAGCAAATGGCCATCAGTATTTACGCTATGAAAACTGAAATAAAATCTCTGTAGCTATTGTAAAACTAAAGAAAAAAAATACTATGCACACTGACTAGTTTTAACAGTATTTATGATAACTGAGAGAGTGAGACAAGTAATGGGACACTGGAATGGCTATGAGGAGGGGGCCTTACTCTGTCTAGGGCCACATCTAACCATGATCCAGCTCTGATAGCAACAATAATATCTAAAAAAAAAGGCATGCTGAATGTATATTCATAGAATCACACCCAGACCTATTAATATTTCTTTTTATTTGTATTTGGAATGCATTGCACTAATCAGTTCACACTCCATTCTTAGTCATCACTGTTTACAGTTTAAGCATCTGTAATCTTGCTTCCCTGTTAATAGACTATGTCATCAAGGTTAACACCTAGTCTTAATACTACTAAGCCTATTCTTGCTAAAGATCATTTCTTAAATGTGACAACATTTAGCTAAATAAGTCACTTTTACCATGCAGTGTTTGAAAAGGGTAAGCATCTAGTGGTTTAGTGTCAGGGTTGTTTTTACTAACGAAGGACAGGAATGAAGACAAGCCTAGTCTACCTAGAAGTTTAAAGATTCTAAGAAGGGCATCATATTCTGCCATGCAGTGCAATATGGCTTCAAGAAATATGACTACAAGAAACTCACTGGTAAATTCAAAGCCTTATAATTTAAGGGAGTGTTTAAACACTGCTTAACCCTAAACCCTTTTCAGGTCCCACACAAATTACTGGTGGTATTTGATGGAGTAGTCATATAACTACTGCAAATGCTTTCTGTCATCACTTTTCAGAACTTTTCTAGCTCGCAGTACTATTATCCTGGCCCTAGAAAGGTCAATATATTCCTGCTGTTGACCCTTTTGAGTCTGACTCTGTACTACTGAATATGTCTGCTGTATGCTACTATCCTTTCTCAAGAGTGCTACAGCTGTTGGGTTGAGTACATTTTCAGTCACATTTAAAGTAAAGTACATAGCCTGTCACTCTTAGCTCCAGTACAAATGTATATCTTTTCCCATCACTGTCAAATGGTTCATGCCTCCAGTGTCTGAAAAATACATTACTATACATACATACCCTATAGTTACAGAAACTCTTACTCTTTTTGCCAAGATAATGTACCAATACGAATAAAAAAAAAAACAGTAATAGTGTTGAAAGACAGCAACAAAGAAGTAAAATCCAACACTAAAAACGTGTAAGAAATGCAGCCGCACACAGCTATAATACAGCCTGCGATTTATTACAAAGAAATGGGCAAAGTACAAACAACTATAAATGACGGATTTAGCGCTTTCTTCCACCTGAAATGTGGATTTCATCAGAATCATCTACACAAGTCTCTTAACTAATTTATCAGTTTTTTGGCGCCAAAAAGTTCAGACTCATTTATAATTTAAAGAAACATATACCAACTCAATACGTAAATACCACTCTTAATAATGAGAATAAAAATGAACAAACAAACATAGAATTGTCAGTACTACATATTCCTAAATTTTATTATTAGCTGTATTATAGCTGTGTGCGGCTGCATTTCTTAGACGTTTTTAGTGTTGGATTTTACTTCTTTGATAATGTACCAATAACTGTCCTGCCCTAGTTTAAACTCCTTGAAAGGCAGTTTTCTCCATCTGGAAGATTTCATATCAGCTCCTTCACTCATATATTCCTTATAGTATTGGTACTGCAAGGTACAACAGCTGTCAGACTGGCCACCACATCTGACAACCTATACAAAGGTAAGAAAAGACTTAGGAATGCTATTCAATCAATTGAATAAACAGCTCGTCAAACATTTCAGTCTGTTTCATGTTCAGTCAATGGCACAAGCATTTGTTTTGGCATAACAGACTGAAAGATACTTATCTGTTGTGTAAAATCATGGTACAGTGCAGTTTGGGAATATGCCATTTTCTCATGGTTGCATGGTATTAGAGTTTGTATATATAAAGTTGTGGAGGGTACATGGGGCTTGCCCCCATGGAAAAAAAAACTGTTGTGTCATGCAAGCAATTATTTTTTATCACTTAAGCTGCAGTCATTCTTTTCTATGACGCCATGGAGGCTGCTCTAAACTCACAAAGTTTTTATTTTGTAAAGTACTGTTTGTTTATGTCAGACAAGATCTCCAAATGCCATAGGTGATTCTGCTGTAGCATGGTTCACTAGTTATGTCCAAAAAAACAGCAAGTTGTTTGCGAACCAGCACTTAATATAAAAACAAATCCAAAAGAAAAAAGCACTGGAACACTCAAAGTCTTTTATTTAAAACTTGCAAGTTAAAACTTCACATGAAAGTCAAAACTTTCACCATCGAGGCTTCATCAGGCGATCACATTTCAGCAACTGTAGTCAATACTTAAGTAGTTAATAAAAGTCACACGACATATTATCACATTTTCTGATGTAATTCTCTCAAATAAGGTTTTAAAGTGAAACTGTCATTTAAGCCAGGTGGTATATGATTCACTAGTTACTTAAGTGGTTAGTGCATCTGTATCAAATACTAGACAACTTACTATGACACAGCTCCAGCCTCCACAGGTGCTCCTCAAGTTATCATCCTAAGCCTGTTCCTGCTGCTGTTTCTCCCTGTATTAATCTACTTTCCTCTGCTTTCTCTGTGTGTAAGTCACTGTTGATTACAGATAGACTTGTGCCCTACTGTCATGGTCTATTCATGTTCATAGTGAATGACTTGATACCAGTCTACAGTTGGTGGCCTGAAATTCATCTATTCTAGCGTGGTAACAAAACCTACTAGCTGTCCCCTGTTGTCGTGGGCACATTGACTCTTCCCTATCAGATTGTTGACTCCTGTAACTACCATAACCTCAAATTTCACTTTAATTTATGATTCATATCTTCAAAATAAGTCAGCCAATTCTACATCTGGGTTGGCTTACAAAACAACTTTTTCCTCTCACTCCAGAAGTTAGGCTAGCAAATTCTAGCTCTGTTCTGCCCTTCATGTCATAATGTATGAGTTTATTACAGACTGACTTCACATTTACCTTCTCTGGACAAGTAAGATGCCACAAACAAGTATATTTGAAGATCTGCTGTCATTACACTAAAATGCCCACATTGTGAGTAAACTCGGTTTCCCACAGCCTCAGTCTTTGAAACAGTATACTGCTGCAAAGAAATAAAGTCGCTCTTCTTTCTTAATCTCCTCTTGCTCTACTATGTATTTTGCACATTAGGATAAACAGTAAAACTTGTTCCATACCATGTTTCAACATGAACATGAGTAATTACATATCGTGTTTCATGCATCTGCAAGCTAGAACTCTGCCCAACTACAACGCATGCTGACCTCTTCCCACTTGTTCTTTCTAAAATCCATATGTGCTCACCCACCTGAGACCACATCACCCATCCCTGCCTTGATTTCATTCTCTGTCATAGTATTATATAAAATACTTTCTGACTTTTCCAACTTGCTTATTAGTTTGGTGTGTAAAAATTACTTTGTCTTGTATATGTAGAACAGACAGCTGTGTGTTAGTTAAAAAATGGTTTGTGCATCATTACTCTCTTCTCCTACATTTTATATGTATCTCCTGTTTCTCTCTACTCAATTTATTACCAGGGTTTTGATGCATCGTCCTTGCTTGTGTATGAAGATGGGTTTTTGGCATTCAGTACATCTACCTGGCAAACAAAATTAATAATAGATAATTTAATTAATCAAAATCACATTCAGGAGCACATACACATCTTAATGTTGCAAAAAGTGCTGCAGAGAGACGAAGCTGCAGAAATGATACACATCCTTATCAAGCTACAAATCTTTATCCTAAATGTATAGCAGTTGTCTATAAAGAGGGGCAATGCACAGCAGAATATAAAAGTAAAATTAAAAACAGCAGTAAAACAAAGTATAATTGTTTGTGTCACCATAGCCAGTGCACAATCTGAGGCAGATATTAAAAACTGTAACATTTAAAGGTCTTTATTTTTAGTAAAACTGTGGTAGTAAGACACAGTCCATGATGAAGCTGCTACTTCAGTGCCAGGTGACCTCAATTATGATAGCTGCACTTCCCAGAATTCCAAGCAGGAGCATTCTGTGTGGACTCTAGAGGGACAGTAGTCCTGTGGCTAGCTGAGTATTTTTGCCAATCCATCCACGTAGAGACTGATTTTTCTGTCTGAGCCAGTTATGATTCTGGGACTGTCAGGAACCCAGTTCCTAACTATTATTGGATTCAGCATAAGCTGTAGGGAAATGTTAATATCTGCAGTAGATGTAGCAAGTAGGTCTGGGAAAATATGAAATCCTTTCTATCATCAGCCAACAGCACATATGGCACTCTCATGAATGCCAAGTAATGATACTTACAATTAGTCTGCTTTCAGTTTCTCCCTCAGGGTCTTTGAAAGTAATAATAATTCACTAACAGCTGACTCAAGAAAGCTATGTAAAAAATATCCTGAATATATATACATTGGCGTTTTGAGTTGAAGGATATTACCTTATTTGGTTGAATCATTATCATCTATTATTAGCAGCATTTTGTTTACTATGTTTGGTGCTTATCATGTTCTGACATTAAGAAAGACGACAGTGTGAGAGAACAGTAGAGTTCTTTTGTTCCCAGTGATGATATCAAGCACTGCATGGGTCACATTCAGGGCAGGAAACAGGATAACTGCACTCTGCAGCATTAAACCACATGCTTGCTGTAGAAGACTAGACTCGTACAGAAAATCTTCTTTTCAAGAAAAATGCTGAAACAAAGCTTATGGAAGCCACAGTAGTTCTTGCTATAACAGGTTAATTTGTAATTTAAGTGCATAATAACAATACATTTTTTACAAGTTCTCAACTTTCATTTCTAAATATTCAGTACAGCTGAAATGTAGTCAGCCCATTTAAAACAAGAAAACTTGTTTATCAAGCTTGCTTTTTAATTATTTTCTGTTCTTTTTATGTTAAACTTATTTTTGGCATGGATGAAACTTTTTTTTTACTTGGTAATTAATTCATTAATAAGGAAATCACGTGCACTCTGCTCCCAATAAAAATGTGTGGTCAGATTGCTCCTGAAACTGTTTTCTTTTGTGACAGTTTATCCTAATATTTCCAGTTTAATCACGGTAGTAAATGTAGTTCTATTAACACATTTGGCATAATACTTGCAGAATGTCTGTCCTGAGGCAGTGAATTTTCTCTGCTTTATGTTTGCCTAAAATTTAGTAAACTTGAACGGGAATTACATTTTGTTAAATTTCATATGTGGCAAAGGCAATTCTTTGAAACAAGAGAATGAATTGTGAAATGGATTGTCTCGTCTCCGTTTCCGTTATTAATTAATGCAGTTTTTTTGGAGTCCACAGAATGTCAGTCATAATACTAAAGATAATATGTAATATGTAATGGTACATTTACTGTTTCAAATTAATGTGAATAGCATAATTATTTAAGCTTATTACATGTCAGTAGCTTAGGGTCATCGCTGACAATTGAAACCGGGTAACATTTATTCTGACCTTTAGCTTTCAAGAAAAGAGACAATTAGGATCATGCCCTTCTCATTTAATTAGAAATATTATGAATAGTTCATTTATTTACATAAATTACCATTTCTGAGTTCCAGGCATTCATAATTTCAAAGGGATGCGGTTTAGTTTCATTACTTAACATTTCAATAACAGTCCATAACCCAGGCAATGTTGAAAATTGTAGCATATTGGTGCGTGTTGTAGCTGTATAAAACAATGAGGAGTACAATCCCACTTGCATACCGCTGTTGATATCTAAGATTCTCTTCAAACTTACAATTAATATTTTCCTGTACTCAAAAGTACACACTGTCAACCCTGATAGGCTTTGAGGGAATTTCCCCTAATATGAATAGATTTTTTTTAACCATAGGGTTCAGCTATTTGTGTATGTTTTCATTCAAAGTGTGATGCTAAATGAAGCAGAACATTTCCCCCATGGTAGCAGAACTTCTACAGAAGTCAACCAGGAAAAAGTACTAGTTTAGCTTTTCTTTCTGTTTTCATAGTATTTCCTATATTATGTAACCCCAAGTAAGCCAGATTTGTTGTTCTTCACATCCTACAAATAGTTATTTTTTTACTAGTTCCCAGTTCTTGAAGTATCTCTGGTCTGTCAGTACAAAGAAGGTTCAATTAGCCATAAGCACTGTGTAGCATCCAGACCTAACTTCTCAGAAATGATAGCTTAGCTATTACATTCACATTGTGCCTGCATGGTTATGTATGGCACAGATGACATGGCTTCAGAAATAGATTTGGGACACTACAGAGCTGGCCAGAGAAGTGAATGAACGAATGAGTGCACAATTAAGTGCTTCTTCTGTGGGAATTGGGTAGAGAACAATCATCAATGCAGTGGAGATCCCCATCCTTAAGCACAGATTTTAATGCCACATTATCTTTTAAACTTTCTTAACAAAATGGACAGACTCAGAATGGCAAAGCCATACCTTGACACTTTCTATAATGCTACTGCACAGTATTCAGGCATAAATGCACAATACCTATAACTTTATTCTGTATTCTGTTGATCGTGTAGCATAGAAAGTGATTAATAATCCATGATAAAAGGGTGACCTGAGACACCTGTGAAAGCACAAGTCAAGCAGGCTACACAAGTGTTTCTAAGCACCATCTTTTATGTATACTATAAACCATATTTTACTAAGTCACTTGAGGAAATTGTTCATAGTTCTAGTTCTAAATAAATTTAGTTTATAACTAAATAAAGACAATTTACTTTCAGTTTGATGTAATCTTACATAATATCATGTACAAAGTTTACTACAGCAAGTGGCACAAACCACACAAAAAAGCTCAGGGCAAAAAAAAAAAAGCTTTTCTGTCATAACAATGACATATATGTTTTATATTACCCAGTAGAAACTGACCTTATCCCGAGGTTCCTAATCCTAGAAAAGCTCGAAAATAGGAGCTCCCACGTGTTTTTAATTTTTATAATTTATGAGAAAGGCCATATCATTGATCCACACCTAAAAGATTATTCTCAGAGGACCTGTGAGTGCATCAGATCTGTATATCATATGTTAACATAGAAGGTCAAGAGGACCACAAGAATGTTTATTCATGACTAAATGCTTCATTTATGAAATACTTAGTAAATGTCCTGTAGAAAATCATTTTAATTAAAACAGTAGCTGATATGATCCCCTTCTTAGATATATAAGTATACCATACTTATACAAATTCAAGAAGACTAATTGGATAATGACGAACAAACACAGTGATGGCACTATAGATAAACACTGGACAGTGCAGTCAAAAAAAAGAAGGACAGCTATTCCAAATGATGAATTTCAGGTAGTCATCCAATAGAGGCTGTCCAATTCAAAAATACACAAGTCTCAGCCATTCGCTTCAACAGTTTATTAAAAAACACACAGCACAAAAGATATTGGATTAAGCGCTTTCATCTCTTATCCAGAGACTTCATCAGAATCAAATACAATTTGCTCACCAACTCACCTTGGCTGACCTGGTGTGACTTAGTATAGCAGCAGATGGACTCAGTGGAAGAAGAGAGTTGGTGAGCAAATTGTATTTGATTCTGATGAAGTCTCTGGATAAGAGATGAAAGCGCTTAATACAATATCTTTTGTGCTGTGTGTTTTTTAATAAACTGTTGAAGCGAACGGCTGAGACTTGTGGATTTTTGAATTGGACAGCCTCTATTGGATGACTACCTGAAATTCATCATTTGGTGCAGTGTGTGTTTTTTGTGGATTACTAAGGACAGCTATTCCCTTAGATGATTTCACTGCAGCCCGTATTATTTTTTATTTACAAAGTCTCAGAAAAAAAGACATGCCTTCTTACCCAGGGTGTATGACCTTATAGTTAGTACACTGATAGACAGACGGACACACACACACACACATGTATATATATATATATATATATATATATATATATATATATATTATACACACACACACACACACACACACACACACACACACACACACATACACACACATGGGTATTTGTGTGTGTGTGTGTGTGTGTGTGTGTGTGTGTGTGTGTGTAAACTGGACATGGTTTACTATCACAATCTTGAAGCCCACAATCTTGAAAATTATGATCCTGAGACCATAACTTCAAAAGACAAAAATTCTATAGACAATAATGTCTAAACATCTGAGATACTGTAGCCCCTACAAGTGTAAACCTAGGAACAAGCACTAACATGAGTTCTGCAGGGGTGTGGACCCAGGGACAAGTACTAACATAGGTCCTGCAGGTGGGGAAAGTCCAGGCATTTGGTATTGTGATCTTTACCATTTTGGTCCTTCAATATTATTGTCTTGAGTGTATGATTTTCAAGATATTGGGCTTCAGGATTGTGATAGTAAAACAATGAGCAGGCCTTTGATCTTTCAATACTATGGTCTTGGGTTTATGATTTCCAAGACTGTGGGCTTCAAGACTGTGATAGTAAACCAATGGACATGTGTTTTCACATCCTTTTAGTTGACTATAATAAAAGTAATGTATTTTAGTCTAAAGGTAGAATGTTTGCATGGCAGTTCATAAGTTCATAGGTGTATATATTAGGCTAATGACCACCAGGGCCTTTATAAGCCTAGCCATGCAATCTAACCCAATTGTGTCTTTATGTATCATGAGCATTTATTAGGAGTGCGTATGTTAGTTAAGAGTTTCTAGAGGTTATATGGGGGGGATATGTTAATTTGGGCATTATTGTCTGCCTCTGTCTATCAGAGATATGATGGCCAGACCCAGGGTGAATTTTCAATTTCCCATCCATTGGTCAAGATTATGCTTAAATAGGGTTAGGGATGGACAGTGCTTCACACTGATGGAGATCCTCTGAGACATATATCTGCTTTGCCAACATGTCTTATTTATGCCACAAGTAAAATTTAAATCCTTGGATCTAGTGGTTATGATGCTGTTCATTTTGTGGCTGTGCAAAAGGTCCATCAGAGCTGGATCCAAGGATGCTTTGTATGCCAGGCATAGATTGCCTGTCGGTAACCTGTAGGAGACAGAGCATAGAGATAGGGCTTTTGGACCATCCATACACAACAATGCAGTTATACCCTGGATTCTCCTGATAAGGAACTTTTGTGGACGTTCCAACTGATGCATATGTCTGGTTAGGTAAATACCAAAGGGGGCAGTATACTCAATGGTGAGTCTGATAAGGGCTGAATAAAGTGACACTATGACTTCCTTGCACCTGGATACTTACTTATAATTTGAGTGACATAGAATGATTTCCTCACTATGTTGACCACATATTGGTCAAAGGCCAAATTACTGTCTATGTATGTTCCCAGATCCCTGACTACCAGGTCAACTCTTAGGGGTGTCTTATCAATAGATTAATTAGCCTGGGTGGCGGTCTAACCAAAAGGCACTATAATGCATTTCTTGGCATTGAGTTTTAATCCATGACTTTTGCACTAGTCAATTGTATGTGTTAGACTCTCTTGTAAGATGTTTGGGTCATGGTGAATCTATGTTAGCTCCAAATTGGCAGTTATCTGTGAACTTCGTCAGTAAATACCAAACAGAATTGGTCCCAGCATAGAGTCCTAAGGTACCCTGCTGGTGAAAATTCTCTTAATGGAGGGGGTCTCACCAACCTGACTTCCTGGTTCCTGTTTGTGAATCAGCTGGCAATCCAGTGAGTTATATAGGAGTTTATGTTCAGTTCAGTGAGTGGGGTATTGTATCAAACACGTTAGCCAGGTCCAGGTAGGTGGTATGTACAGTTTTCCCCTCATCCATTGCCTTGGTGACCTTCTCAAAGAAGTCCATCAGGTTTAGTAGGCATGACCTTTCCATGACTAAGCCAAACTGGGTGGAGTCCAGTGGCTGAAGGTTAACTATGTCTTTGTTGATCAGTTCCATGATAATTCATTCCATGGCTTTGCATATTAGACAAGTCAGCCTAATAGGCCTGTAGTTTACAGATTTTTTGATAGTCCACCCATTGTATGAAGAGAGATTGCAGCTGGTAGTAGGAAATATCTGCTTTCCTCACCACTGAGCAATCTTGGTGCTACCCACTTTATAATCATGTGGGTGGGATATGCAGAGGGGCTTATATGCTGTGGAGAATAAAGTATTATATAAGAATTTGATTAGAAGACATCAAATAGTCATGTTACAATGGTTGATTTTATTTTTGTGTTGCAGTAGGGAAGGCACCCGTGTTGATGCCTTAGTATGCTATTTGATTTGAGTGCCTTGCTTTGTGGTGACTGAAGTATTGTCAACTTTTCTGTAGTTTGATTAATGATCATATAATAACATATATATATATATATATATATATATATATATATATATATATATGTAGAAAAATGTGAGATACCAGCCACGAACTGCTCGGCCTATAATATATACTACTATCCGCGCACGATCACAGTCTCCCGCGCGATAATTTTTCTACATTATTTCTGGTGCATTGGTGAGAACACCACTTAGCAGGGAGGTTGCCTTCTTTTTTTGGATATATATATATATATATATATGAGAGAGAGAAATATAAATATATATGTATACAATTATAATATATATATGTATGTGTTGTGTATGTATGTATGTGTATATATATATATATATATATATATATATATATATATATATATATATATATATATGTATATGGTTTACTATCAAATGTGTGATGAACAAAACATAAAATGTGCAATACAATGAAAAACATCACCGAACATGGAACACTGATCAAGTCAGTATGTCGAATCCCATGGCGATTATTTGATTTGGCATTATTCGACATACCGTTTACCCTACACCTATCAGAACAGTAACTTCAATTCTAGTTGTGAGCAGTATGAATGTACTGCACAACACTAAACTTCACATTTTTGCAGGGGAGCAAGCCCTCCTGCATTCCCCCGTGGGGAGCTGTGTCCCCCACACCCCCTGCAAATTATATATTCCAACTCCTACATTGCACTACAGTGGGGAAAGGGGTAAATTTCCCGAGCCACACTGTACCTCAATCTCTACTAACAACACCAACCAAATATGTGTGAATGCACAGTGCATTCGCTGACCGGGACCTCACACACCTGAAGGTTCAACAACACGAGATTCAGTCAACCGAAATTCAGCATCTCACATTCGCCAAACCTTCACCTGTAATTTTGATAGCAAACCTGTATGTACATATGCATATAGATATAGATATATATATATATATATATATATATATATATATATATATATTTATTTATTTATAGATGTGTGTGTATGTGTGTGTGTGTATGTATATATATATATATATATATATATACATAAAAAAACAAAGATATATATATATATGTATATATATATATATATATATATATATATATATATATATAAACCACAAAAATAGGGGTGGACCTCTTGGGTTTTCGATCCTGAGTGATGCCTGCCCGGAGGGAAGGAATAACCAATTTTACAATGCCTTTCACTCTTGATCCTAAACGGTGAACAGATTTCCATGTGTAGTCGGTGGTGGAGCTAGCTCTAAAAAGAGCTGTTTTAGCCCTGTGGGCAGCTGGAGCTCTATATAGAGCTGTTACAGATCTCTATGAGCTCTGAGAAGAGCTGTTTTGTGTTTTGAATGCCCTTTCAGGCAGATGCAGTAGTTCTAAAAAGAACTGTTTTGTATAGTTCACCGAAGCTGTGTCTGTGCCTCCGGCTGTTCTTACTGGAGCTGATACAGATTTCTGTAAGCTCTGAGAAGGGCCAATTTGTGTTTTGAATGCCCGTTTGGGTGTTGGTGGTAGCTCTAATAAGAACTTTTTTGTTTTATTCTTCAATGTGTCCCCGGTTGCTCTTGCCAGAGCTTATACAGATCTCTGTGAGCTCTGAGAAGAGCTGTTTGGTGTACTGTGAGCTCTGAGAAGAGCTGTTTGGTGTAAGGTGCAGATCCACGTGAGCTCTGAGAAGAGCTGTTTTGTGTATGGACACAATGGGCTCTGGGAAGAGCTGCTGTTGTGTCCTTCAGTGTTCCGTGGTGGTGTCGATCTCCATTGTACTTCTTCTTGAACAGATCTTTGGTTCTTTTGCTATGTCTGAGTCCTAAAAAGGACTATTTTTGTGCTCCCCAAGTGCTAGTCAGAATGACCTGAGAGCTGTTGCTGTGCTGCTTTTATGCTACTGTGGAGGGGGCGTGGTTGAGAGATATCCAATGAGAAGTGACTAGTTGGGGGTGTGGCCCTGATAGGCCTGCAAGGTGAATATGGACCTGGTTGGAAGCATCTCATTCCTCTTATTTAGTTCCTTTTTGTTATTATCCAGCTTCTTGTTCATATGTGCCATTCCTAATCTCTAGCAATGCGTTGGAGCCTTTTGCTTTGTCACAATTATACCTATGTTTGAAAAAACTGCACTAAGACTTAAATTTAACCAAAAAATAAAAATTAATAAAAATTTAAATTAAAGTTAAAATTAAATTTAAAATTAAAATTAAACTGTAAAACAGAGATCTTGGGCAATATTCTGGGGTTACTGACTATAGTTCTAAATTTAGACTTGCCATTACCATCTGTAGAACATTGGAAGCAAGCTTGGTTCTGAGAAAGATTCTGAGATGTCCGGTCCTTTCGGGGCAGATAGGAAGGTAGCCTGTCTGTTGCTCCTTCATCAGGGAGAGTGTACATTAGGTAGTAAAAAGTTAAATGTAGTTTGACATTGAAATTTTACCTTTTAAATTAAAAATAATTAAAAGTTGAGCTAACAATTGTAACTTTTGTGAGGGCTGATACATTAACTTACTGCAATTTTAGTTCTGCTTATAAACAATTATTGTTCAAAAAATGAGTACATTATGCCTTATACCTGTGAGAAAACAGTGAGCGAAATAGATAGCATATCTTACTATGAGCCAGTTAGTTGTAGTTAGCATGGTTAAGTGCCCTGAGGTTCAGGACTGGGGTGATGGTCTCCATGTAGTTGAGACCCGGAGGGTGCCTTGCTTATTAGAGCTACCACCAACACCTGAACGGGCATTCAAAACACAAATCGACCCTTCTCAGAGCTCACAGAAATCTGTATCAGCTCCGGTAAGACCAGTCGGAGGCACAGACATAGCTTCGGTGAACCAAACAAAACAGTTCTTTTTAGAACTACTGCATCTGCCTGAAAGGGCATTCAAAACACAAAACAGCTCTTCTCAGAGCTCATAGAGATCTGTAACAGCTCTATATAGAGCTCCAGCTGCCCATAGGGCTAAAACAGCTCTTTTTAGAGCTAGCTCCATCACCGACTACAAGTGGAAATCTGTTCACCGTTTAGGATCAAGAGTGAAAGGCATTTTATATATATATATATATATATATATATATATATATATATATATAAATATATGGGTCACCTTTATTTGCCTGACAGTTCATTTGCCCGACAGATATTTCAGGCAGCCCAATTGCCTGACAGTTCATTTGCCCGATAATTAGAAAAAGACAAGTAAAAGGTTTTTGTCCTTTTCCCCACTGTAGTGTGATCCTGGAGTTAGAATATATAGTTAGGGGTGTATGGGGTCGAAGCCTCCCACCTACTTTGGTTTTATATTGAAAAATTTGTTTTTCTATTGTTCACTAAAACCAACGTAGGTGGGGGGCTGTGCCCCCCACCCCCCTAACTATATATTCTAACTCCAGGATCGCACTACAGAGGGGAAAAGGGCAAAAACCTTTTACTTGCCTCTAATTGTCGGGCAAATGAACTGTCAGGAAATTGGGCTGCCTGAAATTTCTGTTGGGCAAATGTACTTTAGGTGAAATGAAGGTGACCTATACATACATATATATATATATATATATATATATATATATATATATATATATATATGGATCTAGGACTATTGAACGAAAGTTCAATAGTCCGAATCCACAATCACAGAACACACTTTAATGAAAGCGCTTTCACTGAAAAAGCACTTTCGTTAAAGTGCGTAAAAAAAAAAAAAAAACAATAAATCTACTTTTATGCAGGGGGGCAAGCCCCTCTGCACCCCCCACACCCTCCCTACTTTAATATCCTCACTCAGAGATTGCACTACAGTGAGGAATAGGGAATATTCCCTTATTTGCACCGTAGTACGATCTCCGCAACAGTCATTCCCCAACAACTCCCTCTAGCTGCAGGCATACGTCCGCGGAAGTGCTTTTTCGGTAAAAAGCACTTTCATGGAAGTATGCCCGGCTGTTTGTGCTTCAGTGAAAAGTTCCTTCGGGGATCAGTACCGATCCTATATATATATATATATATATATATATATATATATATATATATATAAAATATGCACACGCACACACGTGTGTGTGTTTGTATTTTGTTCTTTTGTTCTGTGCTTTATTGTTCCTTTGCTTGGGAGTATTAACAGTTAACTAGGAACTCAACATTCATGAACAGTCAACCTTTCAGTTGCCAACTTTACAAATATTTTTCATTAGCATCATTATTTTCAGTTCAGCCACATAAAAAGGCTATTAGAAACTATCCATTATCTGACAGGAGTAAGACGTGTATTATTATGTAAGATACGTACATCTTAGGAGTTCAAAACATTGTTTATGTCCTGAGTTAGCCCATCTCTAGTACGGATATTATAGCATATTAATTCATAGGTTTCCTGCTCTTTGTTGAAACATTTTCTGATGAAACAAAAATGAACTAGTTTCGCAGATTATCTTGTTTCCTCAAAAAAGTGCTATTCAACAGTGAATGCTCAGAACAATGGGATACGGAAGTTTCTCCTTATCCCCATGATGATTGTTTTGGAGCTAGAATATTTAGAGACAATGGAATGTAGGGGGTACAGGGCGGCTTGCCTTCTGCAAAAAATATTTTACAAATATTTTTGCTGTTGTAGTCAATAATGTAGAATGCCAGTTGTTTTTTATACAACTACTGATGATGAATTTTAACTTTATACCTAGCAGTCTGCCTTCATTTCATATCTTAACAAGCCTTATTGCCTAAGAAAAACACTCCTCAGCCTCAGCACAACAGTGTCTCATTGAGTAGCTACTTGCATGAGTTTTCTGCAAACAAGTTGAGAAAATACTTTATAAAGAATTAGAAAAGACTTCCAGAGATGCAAGGCATAAGGGTCCCAGGATTCTGGCACAGACATGTTCAGTATTACGTATTTATGCTCCAAACTCTCTATACATCAAATACTCATTGATAAAGAAGTTCAACTTAGCCTAAGAATGGCTAGAGAGAATGACATAACTGAAAAACAGAACTTGAAAATCACATCAAAGTTAGCTAACTCTTTTTCAGCAGTAAAGTTGCCATTACATTTTTGCTGAAGTATTTATACATAGCTGTTGTTCAAATTTAATTGAAGTTTACTATCCACTGGTGTTTATTTTGCATTGACAGTGGTATACTTCTCCCAAACATAAGGAGTCACAGTTACCCCAGTCCCTCCACAGACAGTACTGTTGTGTAAGAAAACTTACCGTAACTGTAGATGTTCAAATGATCACTGCTGCAGTAGCCTTATCTATATGGGTTATATCCTGCATAGGATATAAGAGCCGTCCCGCTTCCACAATCTAAGACCACCTTCCATGCATCAATACCATTGGCAGCTCGAGCTGAAGTAAATCAACAGTTTGGATGCCAAGCCCTTCAGTGCTTTAATGTTAACTGAGGGTGGGAGGCTACAGCCCTAAAAGAGGGGTCAGTGTTAGCTAAGTAAAAATCAAAGTCCTCACATTGGCAACAAAATTTATACAAAAAATAAGGGTGATGGAAGAATGGAATGGCAACTTTCATCTAGTGACACTCAGAAAATTGGGTGCTTTGACAGGTTTTAAATATTGAAGGGTATCAAAACAAGTCCTAGAGTGTCGGATCATAAGTGAGAGTGATTGTCACATGCTAATTCATGCAACATGCATACCTATATTTTTGAGTGACAAAGCATGGCCAGTGGAACTAGAGGGATCAAGGGATATTCCTCTAGAAGTCCAGTGTTCAGCTGGATACTAATATCCTCTACATAGCATTATTCAGCTGAGATACTGGTATGATGTTACCAGGTACATTTAGCACAAAATATTTTGAGGAGACAAAAACAGGATGGAAATAAAAGAAAGGGAGCTATGTTTAAGAAGTAGCAAGAGTTATTTAGAGGGACTGACAAATGTTAAAGTATTGCAGAATAGGAGAAATCTCACAGAACAAGAACCGATCAACTGGAGAACGCTAAGCATAAAATAAGGGATTACTTTTTTATAATATGCACAAGTTCAGAAAGATTTCTGTTAAGCAACTGCTTATTGTTAATAACATTAGAGCACAAAAACTTTTAGCACAACGACTCAGGCAACAGAAAGTATGGAAATGGAAAATGGAAATCTTTATGGAAGTATTAAATACGCCAAAGTTAGAGGTAGATGAAGTTCAATTACTAACAGGATAGGAGGAGATGAGATAAAATTGGTGATGTATAACCAATCTACAGGAAAGTCCCCAAGAATAGATGGTATTCCTGTGGAAATTTGGAAGCTGGGAGGGAAAAAACTGATAAATATCTGGAAGGTTTTGCTTAACTGTATTTTCAGAGGAGGGGAAGTACCGACATCCTGGAAGAAAGTGGTGGAAGCTGTAATAACTAAAGGTGGTAAAGACCTATCAGATCTAGCTTCATACAGGCCCATCTCAATACTAAATCATGATTATAAAGTCTTTATGTCTATAATAGCTAAAATAAAGGCAAAAGTAATGCCAAAACTGACAGATATGGATCAGTGTGGTTTTGTGGAGGGGAGTCAAACATTTGACAACATATAACAGACCACTATAAAAAATGAAAGTTTGGTACACCAAGACAATCGAAGCCGACCATAAAAGTCAAATCAAGGTTCAATTCAGTAAGCACTTTCACGTTTGTATAAAATGTTTCATCAGACTTTCTAAAACCATTAGACACAAGTCCACTTAAATACTTCTGTTAAAAAACAATCAACCAATTAGAAGTCAATTACATCTTAAAGTATCTGTGTTCATAAAATTCTACATTCATTATATATAATATTAAATCATCAAAAAATCTAATGAACAAAGGCATAAAACATATAATATCATAGTTTCTTAACATCATAAAGCAAACTAAAAATAAAATCAATAATACATATATATAACAACTCTTGTGCAATGCTCATAAAACTTCAAGACAATATTATGTACAAGAGATATATATATATAAAAACATATACAAAATATCTACAAAAAGTATATATATTTTTTTATATTTCATACTTCTAATCGTTGCATGAAAACCACATGTGGAGTCTAACAACAAATTAGTGTTTAAGGGCGCGATCTTTTAGAAAGGGTTTGAGGGAAACCCTTTCATTCAAACCATGGCCTCTATCAGCTTGTAACCTGATGATCCATTTCCCCTCCTCTTTCTCAGTGTAATTACCTATATCTCCTAATCTTTCTGTGGTAGTAGTAAATTCTAAAACTAAAAATTTAAAATTATGTGTAGTGTTGTTATTAATAATGTGTCTGGCTATCGCATTATTTTCATTTTCTTTGTTAATGGCGTATATGTGTTCTCTTATTCTTTCCCGTAACGTTCTATTCGTTTTACCAACATAAAAACTATAACATTTCTGACAAATAGCAAGGTAGACAACATTTCCAGTCCTGCAGTCTGTATAATGTTGAAACTCATATTTTTTGTGTGTATCTGGATGTATAAATATATTAGTACTGGCTACATATCCACATTGGTTGCAATGATGACAAGGAAAAGTTCCTTTTCTAATAGATGGCCTTGATCTCTGACCTCTGTGCTCACAGCATAGAATCTGGTTCAAAGATTTGGTGTTCTTATAACAAAAACTAGGAACAGTGCCAACTAACTTTTTGACATCTTCATCCAATAATAGTATATTCCAGTTTCTTTTAATCAATTGTGCTACTTTATTATTCTTATTTGTATAAGAAATAAGGAATCTATTCGAAGTTCCAGTAGAACTTTTCATTTTTCTAGTTTGTATATGTCTAACTCTCTTTATAAAGGGTTGACCTAATGTACTACGTTCTACTTCTTGTGATATCAACAAGTCCTTCTCATGGCAACCTCTTGCTACAAAATCTGTCTTCATGTCTAAAATCGCTTCAGTGAACACATTATCTTCGCTAATTATGCGAGAAGTTCTAAGTGCCTGACTCTTAACTATGTTCTGATGAATATGTGTTGGATGCATACTATCTCGATGTAAAAAAGCATTCCTTCTACAGTCTTTCTTAAATACTTCTGTGGTAATTGTATTATTATATTTCTTTAATAACACATCTAAGAATTCAATCTGCGTCTGCGAATTCTTACCAGTTAAGACAAGGAAGGTCGTGGTACCATTAATATAAGTAATGAAATCATTCAATGTCAAAAGGTCTCCTCCCCAAATGAGGAAGACATCATCAACAAAACATCTATAGTATTTAATATATTTCAAAAAAACCATATGCTCTAAGATATGTGTGTTCCCATTATGCCAATACCAAATTGGCATAAGAATTGGCACAAGGTGGGTCCATTGCCACACCCGTTACCTGCAAAAAATATCTCTTATCATATGTAAAAACGTTATTGTTCAGTATTAAATTCATTAACATTGTGATTCTAATGATGTTGTCATTGGTAAACCCCTTCTGTATTAAGAACAACCTTAAATATTCAATTCCAATATCATTAGGTATATTAGTAAAAAGCGATGTGCCATCTAACGTTACCATAAAGTCATCATCTATCATGTGACCATCTTCAATATATGTCGCTAAGGTTTCTAGAAAGTGTTGTGTATCTCTCAGAATAGTGTCAGTGGACTCTACTACAGGTCGTAACTGTTTTTCCACATACATGGACATGGCTTCTGTCAGCCATCCTTTACTAGAAACAATTGGTCTCTGAAAATAGGTACAAGGGGTTTTTCTTTCAATAAATATTTATACAATTGTTCATCTATGATGTTACACATCAACATGTCATAAAGGTCATCGTATACCCTTTTAATCAACACATCCAACTGAGACATGGTTAAACATCTATATGTATCAGTGTCTAACAACATATTATTTATAGTCACATTGTAAAAAACAGCATCTAATACCACGACTGCTCCTCCCTTGTCTGCTGGTCTAATAACAATAGAGAAATTATTCTCAAGTGTTTTCAAGGCTTGTCTCTCTTCCTAAATTATAAAACTCTGGTCTAGATTTCTGTTGATCAAGTTGGAAGGCTGTCAGCAAATCCCTCTCACATGCTTTTACAAAGCTATCAATTAAAGGATGCATCAGAGATATATAGGAGGAAGGCCTCTTAAGAGCATATACATCATCTACACCATTGTCATTCTCTTCATTCGTTAAATCATATTTAGTTCCGATTTAACGGTTACAATAAACTTATCTAAATATGATTTAACGAATGAAGAGAAAGCAGTTTTAAATAAGGGATTATCTTTCATCCCTTCACAGCATGTAGATGTGATAGATTTGATTATTGATTTGAAGTGTTTTACTAGGAATTTAACATTATTTTTATATTATAAAGATAATGACAATGGTGTAGATGATGTATATGCTCTTAAGAGGCCTTCCTCCTATATATCTCTGATGCATCCTTTAATTGATAGCTTTGTAAAAGCATGTGAGAGGGATTTGCTGACAGCCTTCCAACTTGATCAACAGAAATCTAGACCAGAGTTTTATAATTTAAGTAAGGAAGAGAGACAAGCCTTGAAAACACTTGAGAATAATTCCTCTATTGTTATTAGACCAGCAGACAAGGGAGGAGCAGTTGTGGTATTAGATGCTGATTTTTACAATGTGACTATAAATAATATGTTGTTAGACACTGATACATATAGATGTTTAACCATGTCTCAGTTGGACGTATTGATTAAAAGGGTATACAATGACCTTTATGACATGTTGATGTGTAACATCATAGATGAACAATTGTATAAATATTTATTGAAAGAAAAACCCCTTGTACCTATTTTCACAGGGCTTCCCATGGTACACAAAACTTTGATCAACCCCCCCCCTTTAAGACCAATTGTTTCTAGTAAAGGATGGCTGACAGAAGCCATGTCCATCTATGTGGAAAAACAGTTACGACTTGTAGTAGAGTCCACTGACTCTGTTCTGAGAGATACACAACACTTTCTAGAAACCTTAGCGACATATATTGAAGATGGTCACATGATAGATGATGACTTTATGGTAACGTTAGATGTCACATCGCTTTTTACTAGTATACCTAATGATATTGGAATTGAATATTTAAGGTTGTTCTTAATACAGAAGGGGTTTACCAATGACAACATCATTAGAATCACAATGTTAATGGATTTAATACTGAACAAAAACGTCTTTACATATGATAAGAGATATTTTTTGCAGGTAACGGGTGTGGCAATGGGCACACCTTATGCCAATTCTTATGCCAATTTGGTATTGGCATATTGGGAACACACATATCTTAGAGCATATGTTTTTTTTCGAAATATATTAAATACTATAGACGTTTTGTTGATGATGTCTTCCTCATTTGGGGAGGAGACCTTTCGACATTGAATGATTTCATTACTTATATTAATGGTACCACGACCTTCCTTGTCTTAACTGGTAAGAATTCGCAGACGCAGATTGAATTCTTAGATGTGTTATTAAAGAAATATAATAATACAATTACCACAGAAGTATTTAAGAAAGACTGTAGAAGGAATGCTTTTTTACATCAAGATAGTATGCATCCAACACATATTCATCAGAACATAGTTAAGAGTCAGGCACTTAGAACTTCTCGCATAATTAGCGAAGATAATGTGTTCACTGAAGCAATTTTAGACATGAAGACAGATTTTGTAGCAAAAGGTTACCATGAGAAGGACTTGTTGACATTACAAGAAGTAGAACGTAGTACATTAGGTCAACCCTTTATAAAGAGAGTTAGACATATACAAACTAGAAAAATGAAAAGTTCTACTGGAACTTCGAATAGATTCCTTATTCCTTATACAAATAAGAATAATAAAGTAACACAATTGATTAAAAGAAACTGGAATATACTATTATTGGATGAAGATGTCAAGAAGTTAGCTGGCACTGTTCCTAGTTTTTGTTATAAGAACACCAAATCTTTGAACCAGATTCAATGCTATGAGCACAGAGGTCAGAGATCAAGGCCATCTATTAGAAAAGGAACTTTGCCTTGTCATCATTGCAATCAATGTGGATATGTAGCCAGTACTAATATATTTATACATCCAGATACACACAAAAAATATGAGTTTCAACATTATACAGATTGCAGGACTAAAAATGTTGTCTACCTTGCTATTTGTCAGAAATGTTATACTTTTTATGTTGATAAAACGAATAGAACATTACAGGAAAGAATAAGAGAACACATATATGCCATTAACAAAGAAAATTAAAATAATGCGATAGCCAGACACGTTATTAATAACAACACTACACATAATTTTAAACTTTTAGTTTTAGAATTTATTACTACCACAAAAAGATTAGGAGATATAGGTAATTACACTGAGAAAGAGGAGGGAAAATGGATCATCAGGTTACAAGATGATCGAGATCATGGTTTGAATGAAAGGGTTTCCCTCAAACCCTTTTTAAAAGATCGTGCCCTTAAACACTAATTTGTTGTTAGACACAGGTAGTTTTCATGCAACGATTAGAAGTATGAAATCTAAAAAAATATATATACTTTTTGTAGATATTTTATATATTTTTTTTATATACATCTCTTGTACATAATATTGTCTTGAAGTTTTATGAGCATTGCACAAGAGTTGTTATATATATGTATTATTGATTTTATTTTTAGTTTGCTTTATGATGTTAGGAAGCTATGATATTATATGTTTTATGCCTTTGTTCATTAGATTTTTTGATGATTTAATATTATATATAATGAATGTAGAATTTTATGAACACAGATACTTTAAGATGTAATTGACTTCTAATTGGTTGATTGTTTTTTAACAGAAGTATTTAAGTGGACTTGTGTCTAATGGTTTTAGAAAGTCTGATGAAACGTTTTATACAAACGTGAAAGCGCTTACTGAATTTGCAAATTAAAGAACCTTGATTTGACTTTTATGGTCGGCTTCGATTGTCTTGGTGTACCAAACTTTCATTTTTTTATTGTGCTTTGCTTTGTTCATTTGGTACCTTACCCTGCTGGTGTTTCTTTGTTTCATAATATAACAGACCACTGATGATCCAGAGGGAAGCAGAATGTAAGAAAATGCCATTACTATTGTTGGTGGGTCTTGATGCAGGGAAAGCATTTGACAGGTTAAGCTGGGACTTTATGAGTAGGGCAATGGAAGCATTTGCATTTCCTAAAAAAATATATAAGGTTGATTAGGAGGATGTATGAGGGATCAGAGGTGAAAATTAGAGTGTGTGGGGTCCATTCTAATAATTTTCTGCTTGAGCAGAGGAACCAGGCAAGGGTGTCCTCTTTCCCCTTTGTTATTTGCGTTATACTTAGAACCACTGGCAAAGAAAATAAGGGACTCATACTTTCAAGGATATAACTGGTATGGTAGTCAAGAAAAGCTAGCTCTGTTTGCAGATGATATTATTTTATACCTGACAAAACCAAAAAAAGAGACATTACAGTGTTGTAGAACATTTTGAGACAGTTTCAAATCTTTCGTGATATAAAATTAATGAAGCAAAAACAAAGGCAAAAGCGGTAAATTAGGTACCCACATATGACTTGGTTCAGCAATATCCATGAGGACATGATAAAATGAAGTATTTAGGAATGTGGATTAAAAATTATTCTGGTGTGGCAGCTAAGGATATGTGGGAAGAGACTAAAAAAAAGATAATACAAAAACTGAGAAAATGGAAGCTTTGTTATATGGACATGGATAATAAGATACAAGCAGTTAACATGTTTTTACTCCCATTAGTTTCATACACAGATCAGGTATATTTTTACCAACCAGAGAAGTTGTGGATAGCAATTAATAAAGAGCAGAAGGACTTTATCCGGCAGGGGAAGATGGCAAGAACCAAGTGAGATAAGCTGATTCTTCCAGTAGAAGAGGGCGGATTGGGATTACCCAATTTGAAGGGATATTTCAGAGATACACAGTTAAGGTTTCTATATATATAGCACAGGCACATAAATCTATAATTCAAAGTGGAAAGAGATGAAAAAATGGGGGGGGGGTGGACAAGGAGCTCAAGAAACAAGGAGAGGCTAGGATTTTGGATGCAGGTCTTTAAGGAGAATAATAATAATCAAATAATATTATATTTGTAAAGTAGCAGAAAGTATCCTAAGAACTAAGCCAACATGGGAATGAAGAAAGGAGATTCTGCCAGTAGGGATGACTTCAACTGGAGATATAAACAACAGGCAAGAGGGTGCTGGAATTTATTGGAGAAAACTAGCAAAGGAACCAATGTATTGGGAGCAAATAACTAGAGAAGAAAATGTAATAGAATGGGAAGATGCTAAGAACATATCTGAACTGCAGGTTACAGATTGCCTTCCCTGTGAAGGATTGATGTCAGAGTATAGGCAAAGAGAAGGAAATGGGGGGTCCTAAATGAAAGACCACCACTGGAAGAGATTTTAGTAGAAACTAGAACAGAAGCTATCATTAAGATAACTATAAGATCAATCAGACGAGGTTAGAAAGGATTGGGAAGAGAGATTGGATAAGCAATTCATAAAGAAACAATGGGAGGTTATATGTATGTCTCCCAAATATGCAACAAAATCTAGAAGATTTAGGATTTTTGCATGGAAATATTTAGATAGATATTCTTATACTCCAAGTAGACTCCAGAGAATTTTCCTCAGGTAGACAACAAATGTTGGAGGTGTGATGGGGAAAAGACGTCATTGGGAACATATTTTCTGGCAGTGCGGTGAGTTGGTGGACTTTTAGGATTCCCTACGGGATGCACTGTAGAAGATGCTGGGTGGGCAGATTGGTGTAATGAGGGAGATATCTTTCCAAGTTATGATACAGAATTGGAATTGCCTAGACATGGTAAGCCTTGATGTGTCTAATTATGGTTGTTACCAAAATAGCAGTTACTAGAAAATGGAAATCAAAATCTAAATCAAATGTACTAGAAGTAGTGAATATAGTAACACAGATAAAACAACTAGAATTGAGAGTAAATGGGAATTGTGAGAACAGTACATACAGGGGATTAATGAGGTTTAAAAGAAGGCAGGACTTAAGCTATGTAATGTCTGACTGAAAATGAATGGGTAGAATTTAAGTGATGTATAATATTTGCAAATGGGAGTGTGTCAATATGTTTTGTGATGTAAAATGCTTGCCACTAGGATTGTGTCATTGTGGTTTGTTTTCTTTTATATAGATATATGATTGCCTATGTAGTAAGTGATGATTTAATAAAGTTGTTTATTGTTAAAAAAACAGCAGGGAATGAATAATTTATGTAATGTTTAGGGTATAGGATATATATCATATATGAAGTATAATGTTTGTAGGGTCTATATCCCTTTGACAAAATGGCAGAAGTTCGAACACCATATGTTCGAACTTCTAACCTCGAAGTGTAAAACCATCGAAGGCTTAGAACAGTAATTTTTTTTCCAAGGGAAAACAATCGCTGTTCCAAGAAACACACACACAACACAAGCAAACCAAAAAAACAGCAATCCACACACATACACTTAAAATTCTACATCGAACCCTACACTAAACTGTACATACACTAAAATCTATCCACTTACCTTAACCCAAACCCTAACCCTAACCCTAAGGTCTATCATTATCGCACACTCACCTGACCCGTGCCTTAACCCTAACTCCCCTATCCTGCCCTAATCCTAAAGTCTGTCAGTATCGCACACCCACCTCACCCATGCCCTAACCCTAACATCCGCACAATTGCATACTTACCTGAACCCGACCTGTAACTTTCCACCACAGTGCTGAAAATAGCGAAGCCGCAGAAACGGCCAACCGAATTCTTTCCCAGGGAAAGAATTTGGTGTTCCGAGGCTTCGCAATAATCAGTTTCATATGGTGTTCAGACTGCTGAAGTTTCGACAAATTGATAGGAACCCATGTTTGTAAACATGAACTTGTTAATACAGTTTGATTACTTTTATATAAATGTAAATTTCCCTATGTCACAAGTGATAATTCAATAAAAGTGTTTAAAAACTATTTTGAGGAGAGTCTATTAGCTGAGCTGGTCCTTCTTCATTAACCTTTAGCAGCACTCTGTTACTTGTTTGATATGACACCTGATTATGAGCATTCTTAATCAGGCTACGAATCTCTTCTGGAATAGAAACTGTAAGCAGGCATCTTATCTCATTGGCAAAAAATAATTTCAGTGTTCCCACTACAGTTTTGAGTTTTTTCCTGGAATTAGCTGGGGGTAGTATGGATTCACTGTGCAGGCTAGAAGAAAATCTAGCTCATCGGAATCATCAAATGGACAATAAAAACCTTCAGATAAGCCTTTAAGTAAAACTTTGTAGTTACAGGGCTGTAGCTATTTCTGTATTAAGATAGATTTCAGATTTGTAAAATGCACTTTCCTGCTGTTAGGGAGCACATCACCTTCTCCAGCCTGTAATATCATCTAGTGGATCCTAAAGTGCAGGCTGCTTCAATAAAACAGAAACAGATGTATGCTGCCACTGTGCAGCTCTTGAGAAAGAGAAGATGAAAGTATCCCTGAGTTCAGTGGAGCACAAACATATTCTATAAATATTCAGTCTCTCTTCTTACAAATAAATACCAAAACAATATTGGCCACTTGGATGTAGTGGCTTTGGCAACTGATAGGACTCTTCTGTACATAATAGGGCAGTATGGGAAGGGGCATTTCATGTGAGAATGTGATTTTTTTTTGTAAACATGTGGGAGAACATCTGGAAAGGCAATCAATCTTGAATTAAGGAGGGAGACCAATGTACCCATCCCAGGTCATAGTCTCAGGCACTGGATATCGAATGCTGGCAAAGGATATAGCATGGAAAGAAGTGTAGTACAAATGCAGAGCAGACACCTCAAGCAGAAGTATAGGGGCATACATTCTGATGGTAATAACAACTACTTGAATCACGTTTGTTATTTTTATTTTATTGATTCCCTTGAGGTGCTAAAAAGTTTCTGTTATGCCCTTTGTCTTCCTCCTTCCTTCAAGAGTATAAACATTAAGTTCTTCTAATCTATATGACTTGTAGTACACAATGGACCTTATTTCTGGCACAACCTTCTTAAAATGCATCTGTTCCATGCCCTTGAACAGATGAGCTCTGTACAACTGCACAAAATGGCTGGGATTGATTGCTAGATACGTGGTATGTATTCAGGGAAGCTGATCTGCAAAGTGCCACGGAATGAATCAGACATGTATTAGGCAGTGGACAAAACCTGCATAGCAAACAAAGTATTGAATAAAAAAAAAACAGACAGACAGTGGTACTGGAACAGACTGTGCCAAGTTGCATTACAGCAGCAGCAAAGCAGCAGAGACCTCCAAAGCAGACACCCAAGCAACCGCTACCCCAAAACAAAACACGTGCAACACATAGCTCACAAAGCCAGTGTGCCGAACAGTCACAGCCCTTAAGGCTAAACAACACACCTGATACACTTGTAATAGGTGACTCTATTGTCAGGCACACTGACGTCCCGCTCACCAGGCTGAAAAAGGAGAAGGTCACGGTGAGCTGCCTGTCGGGCGCTAGGATCCGCCACATAACACAAGCACTCAGGTCACTCCAAGGCAAGTACAAATATGACTCAGTCATTGTCCATGCTGGTGTGAATGACCTGAGACGTACCTCCTTGGAGTACATGAAAAGAGACATAGAGGAGCTCTCTGAGCATGTAGCCCAGGCCGGTATGACCCTGACCTTGAGTAGCATCTTACCCTCACCAAGAATGATGCCACAATATGAAGACAAGATGATCAATTTCAACAATTGGCTTAAGTATTGGTGTCATTCAAAGGGGATCCAATGCCTGTCAGCCTGGGATGACATGCTTGACAAGCCACGATGCTTCGCTAGGGACGGCTTGCACCTGTCACCCCTGGGCTTTCGGATATTGGCAAAGGCTTTTGCTACCCCCATAGTGCCTTTTTTAGGCAAGGCTCAAAAGACAAACCCACCTCCATAGGTATCACCAGGGATAAGAAACTAAGAGTAATGCTACTCAACACCAGAAGTCTAAACCTCAAGATGCACGCACTCGAAACTCTCCTTAGCATGGAGAACATCGATATCTGTGCAGTAACAGAAACCTGGTTCAAGGCTCCCAAGAGCACCCCAGCACTACTAGGTTATACCTCATACCATGCTTTTCGGCCCCAAAACTTGGACCGAACCACAAAAGGAGAGGGAGTATCAATATTCGTCAAAGATACCCACACCTCCAGGTTGGTGGAACAGCACAAAGCATCAGAGACTATCCATGTGCAACTAACAGTGGGTAAAACTGCCTTCCAGTTTATAGCCTGCTACAGACCACCCTCCCAAACACAGGAACCCCACTCGGCCTTCCTGAGAATACTGGAAAATATGAAGGTCTCTCCAAACACCATTATATTGGGCGACTTCAACTACCCAAACATAGACTGGGAGCATTACTCTAGCTCCAACACCCTAGCCCAAAGGTTCCTAGAATTTATAAACTCAAATGCTAAGGAACAACTTGTTACCACTCCCACAAGAGGGGAAAACATACTGGACCTGATCATCACCAACATGGGGACACTATGCTCCAGACCAGAAGTGTATCCCTCACTGGTAAGATCAGACCATAAACTAATCTCACTGGATATTCACATCCTGACCCCACCCCCTGCCCAGAAACCCACAGTGAAAAACTTCTCTAAAGCAAATTTCACATGCCTCAAAACCGTGGCGGAATCCTTCAAAGCCCCCGGAAAATGGAAAATATGGCCCAGACCGCAGAATCCTTTATAAACACATTCTATGAACACCTTCAGGAATGCATGGATCATGCAATCACAAATAAAACCAAGACCCAATCCTCCAAAGGCAGACGTCCTGTCTGGTGGACCCCAGCCATAAACAAACTATACAATAGAAGGAGGAAGCTACTACATGATAGAGAAAAATCCCAAAAAGGGAAGGCATCTCTGATCAGTATTAGCAAAAAACTACGGGCACTCATAAAATTGTCTAAGGCCAGCTTCGAGAGAAAAATTGCACAGGACACTAAGGATAATCACAAGGCTTTCTTTGGTTATGTTAGGAACCTGGGTGGGAATTTCCAGATATGCTCAGAATTAGTCCAAAATGACAAAAAATACACCGAGCCCAGAGACATTGCCAACATCCTAGCTGACAGGTTCAGTGCAAACTCCCCCCCCCCCCCCACCAAAAGGGCAAATATCTATCCCAACAGAGTGCTGCACCCCTGACATCTCAGATGCTCAGGTAAGAGCTGCCCTCTCCAAAGCAAAAAACACACCATCAGTGGGACCAGATGGTGCCCCGGGCTTCGTCCTACATGAACTCCAAGAAGAGCTAAACCCAAACATAAAACTACGGTTCAATCTTAGCCTGACTACAGGATATGTACCCAAAGAGTGGCATACAGCAACAGTGGTCCCTCTCCACAAAGGTGGTGCCTCAACGGATCCTGGAAACTATCGCCCCATAAGCCTGACTAGCTTGGTCTGCAAAGCTATGGAAAGGATCATCATGGACCTCATAAATAAAGATATTGTGGACCTACAGACACTGGATCCTACCCAGTTTGGCTTTGTTAAGGGCAGATCCTGCCTCTTAAACCTGGTCGATTTCTTTGAAATAGTCACCAAGGCCATTGTCGAGGGGAAGGTGGTCCACACAGCCTACCTGGACCTCGCAAAAGCCTTCGATACAATACCCCACTCGGGCATTATAGATAAGCTCACCAGCTTAAATATAAACCCCTATGTCACTAGATGGGTTGCAAACTGGCTCAAGGACAGAACCCACATGGTTAGAATTGCTGGAGCCATGTCAGACTCCAAACCAGTTACAAGTGGTGTCTCACAAGGCTCAGTCCTGGGACCTCTCTTGTTCGGTATATATTTCTCGGCGGTACAGGCCATCACAGAAGAACTATGGCTGACCAAGTTCGCAGATGACTGCAAACTGGGTGCCATAATCAACTCTCCAGCTAACACAAGCATCCTCCAAAAGGGCCTCATAGAAACAGACAACTGATGCCAGAGCCATGGCCTCAAGCTAAACGCCAAAAAGTGTATAGTCATCCCCTTTGGCAAAAACAAAGTGCCCACAAATTACCACATAGGTGGTAATCCATTAAGTACAGAAGAAGTCATTAGGGACCTGGGGACCCAAGTTGATAGCAATCTCTCATTTGACAACCACGTGGCCAAAGTGGTTAGAAAAACATTTTATATA
Source organism: Protopterus annectens (assembly GCF_019279795.1). Taxonomy (NCBI): domain Eukaryota; kingdom Metazoa; phylum Chordata; order Ceratodontiformes; family Protopteridae; genus Protopterus; species Protopterus annectens. The sequence continues at coordinate 679,907,135 of NC_056733.1, forward strand.
GCCCACCTAATCATGAAGGGATTCACATCTAGATCAGGGGAGGTCATCGTGCCGCTTTACTCATCCCTCATCAGGCCCATAATTGAGTACAATGCCCCTTTTGGGATGTACCTTACCAGACACCTGCAGCAACTGGAAAGACCCCAAAAGTACCTCACCAAGAGGATCAAAGGGCTCAAACAGATGCCATATGCTGCCCGGTTAAAGAAACTCCAGCTCTACTCAGTGGCATACCCCATGCTCAGAGGCGATCTGTGCCTGACGTATAAAGCCACGTCCAACCCGGAATTAATGGACATGCTGCACCTCAGAAAATCCAAATCCCATCGAGCTACGCGCTCGAGAGACTTGAACCTCAGCACTGAAATAAATAAGACATGCTGGAGGGACAGATTCATAACCCAGAGGCTCCCTTCACTCTGGAATAAAATCCCAGTCCAGGTTAGGCAGAGTCCCACATTGACTCTCTTCAAGAGGAATCTTGATGAGTGGATGGGAGATCATAGATTTACCCCGGCTATCACTTCTGTGTCACTGTTAGACAGAGGCACAGTATACTAACCTCAAAAAAAGGCATAGCAAAATTAATTTAAAATGGGTGGCGAAAGCCAAGCACACTCTGGCTAGGCTTATAAATGCCCTAGGGCAGATAGCCTAGTATGAACCTATGAACCTATGAACCTATAGTATTATAGATTGCCAGCATGATAGACACCACAAATATGGTAAGCTAGCATGCGCTAGTCGATATGAACTCAGTTGTAGAATGTATTTATGAACAGCTGTAAATAGCACTCATCTGATAGAAGGAGGAAGGGTAGCACAGCAGAACATGGTGGCCAAAAGAAATACTATTGTTGGTATGCGCAGCAGAGAAACAACCCTGTTCTAGAAAAGTAATGGGCTAGAAAGGAAGGAAAGAAAGGGGATAACAACAAGCTGAGGTAAACAGAAAAATAAAACCAGAAAGTAACAAAAGGTGGGAGAAGGAAGGGTAATTTTTTGTTGACAAAGGGCTTCTTTTGTAAGTTTTGCAAAAGAAGGGTAGGGTGGGAAGGTATTAACAGATGATTGTGGATGAGATAGAGGTAGATGGATATTTAGTAGGGCCAGGCAAAGAAAGAAAGGCTACAGATACAGACAGAGAGGCAGTATATGCACAAAAGGGGCGAAGTCAGTGAATGGACACATTCAAACAGAGAGTCAACAAATAGTAATGTGGAAATAAATGGTGATGTGGAGGGTCAGACAATGAACAAGGAAAAGGAAATGACCTATAAGAGAAGGAACACACCAATATGAGGATAGGATGCATTTCTGGCAAAGCTGGATGCCAGGTTGGCTTAGAGGGCAACAAACTCAGGCATCGCTCACCTGGGTGGCTGACATCATTGACATTTGCCAGTTGCTCCATGAGAGGTCCAACAGCTGGACCTTGCTAGTCATCTGACTCTACTGTCCATGCCAGAAGGTGCTCAGTGTTCCTAGTATGAATGTTTAGCTGCTGATGTACCTCATTAGTGGCCAGCTTTTGCATCTCATATTGACAGATTCCCTTTCCACCTTTAGGAGAGGATTCTTCACCCCAAACAGGCAGATATGGAGGCCACCGGTGACTCCTCCTCCTTTACATCCCTCCTGGAGAGGCAAACTTGGTATCCACCAATGACTCAGCACCAGATGCAATGGTAGGCAAAGGCCAAGGTAGTTTGACTCTCTCCTCCTCCTACTCCATAAAACAAACCTGTAGGAGGACAAATGAATGGGAAAAAAAATCATCAGACACGCATAAAAAAAAAAGTGTAGATGTGAACTGAACTGCAGGCAATATATACACATCACCACTACCTAGAGATGTGCTTCCACCTTCTCCTGTAGTCACCATGTTCAGCTGTCACTTCTTCTGTTGCTGAAAACAAAATACATACTGTTAAATACACTTGGATAGCACTTAGAACAATGGTACTGGAAAAATTCTTACAATACATTTTTGAATCAGCACTGCAAGGGTATATATGTTGTATGCATCAACATGCTTCATGTTAATCGTGAATTGCATGACACTTGCTGACATGGATAACTTGTTGCACATCTAGTGTTGATACAGAGACAGGGGCCCTAACTGGCCTCAATAGCATAACCACTGCGCTAACTAGCCTTGTTAGCATGATATAATGTGTCAACATCATTTTGTGCAACACCATTTACAATTGTACAACTTCAAGATAGAGTAGTTTGACAAAAACTACTGTAGATGTCCAGCTTCACAGAGGTGAGGAAGGAGCCTTCTGCCTGGTAAAGTACCTCAACAACATCAACAACAAATCATGTGATGGATATCAGAGAGATTTGGGTAGATGTTGTAATGTATGTGTAACTGGAAATCCAAGACACTAGCATTGCACAGTATCATCTTTCTGGGGCTGCGTTTAGATTACAAACCATGAGCACAGGAAAGGATATGTTGAAAGGAGTGCAGGGTTTCAGGTGTTGGAGCAGGGTTACAGTACATCAATGGGGTGAGACTATGCATAGCATGAAATGCTGCTGAGAAACAGATGCATAAAGGAGGAGATTGTGGCAATAGACAGGTGCACCGCACTGAATACCAAACACACGACTGACAGACTGACATGTTTTGTCTACAGGTGTACAGGTAATGGCATGCCCAGGCAAGGTAGGCAATGCCTTGAAAAGCTCATTAACCAGCAGAATGTAGTGCTACTGCAGGCGCTCTACACACAGGGCATGCACCTCTTGGGCAAAGATGCCACAGACTACCATTATCAGGACCAGATATGGCAGAGACTGCTGCAGGATGTGAATGGTGTTGGTGGCAAAGATAGGTCTCTACAACATGTATGATGAGGGGTTACTAGTAAGATAGTCTATATAAAGGAAAGGCATAGGGCACTGCAAAAGGCAGGTCCACCACAAGGAATGGACTACTTATGCATGTGTCCTACTGAGGTTGAGGAGTTTTTGGTGTTGTTCACTGTTCAAGGGAGTGGCTCTTCATACCTCAGGGTGGCTTAGATGTGGGTGCTGGGCTGCCACCAAGCACCAAAGTGTCAATAGCAGAAAAATGAAACAGGTTAGTAATGTCCATTGCGATACACCACTGCACACTCCACTGCATGTTCAAAGTCAAGGATTGACAAAGACCCACCTGCTAGGCATCTCTGGTCTGCATTGGCAATAACCTGCATGGGAAGGTATGTCCATCTACATCTGCTATAGCAGAACATTCATATGTATCATTATGCATGCCACAGGGCATAACAAAGGCATACACCTGTGGGCTGACAATGGTGTCATGTTTGCTCATGTTTTTGCAGGTTCCACTGGTGAATGGTCCAACACAACAGGATAACATAGGGCAGATGTCAGCAGGGCACTCATGGCTGACATTGATAGAAGCATCAAGTGGCATAGTTTGATGTCAGAGTGGCACTTTCTGCAACACTGCAAGGGGAAGGGTCATCCACACCCACCATTGATTCAGTGTACACAAACTCACAAGTGCAAGACAGACATCCTGCACCTGTGAGTCTCATCCAGGGTCCACCTTTGTTCTCAGCCCACATATGTTCTGCTTTTGAGTTGAATATACCTCCAGGACTCTCCTTGATATGATTGTGAGACAAAGAATTAAGTAACAGATATCCAGGTCAGTGAGCCCAGCATAGATGGGTATTCCCCACCACACTGTAGAGATAGTGGGTGTGCTCTGTGGATAGTGGGATAGCATTCACCAGCTGAACAATGACCTGAGTATAGGGACAGGAAGCACACCGTGCCACTAAGATCATTTGTGGTAAATGCTGTCTCCATAAGTGCCTCTATGAGGAAAAACTGCAACCAGCATCCAGTCTGCCTTTATAGGCCATGCAGTCCATGCCCAGGGGAGAGTCCAGGTACAAGGTGATCAGGCACAGCTGTTCCCAGTCAGATTACACAGTACACCTCAGTGTCTTCTGTGGGCACATTAGCGGATGCCCCCAGTCATCTCAACAGACAGCATATGCATGATCCCATAATTCTCTTCCTTCCCTGTCACCTGCGGGCACACAGTTTGTTACCTGCAGTTATGGGCAGTGACTCATCAGGATGAAAATATGTGACATCCCATAACATTTAAAATGGTGAGGATGACCAGCATCTTGAAAGAAATCTGTGGTGGCTGTATTATCCAAAGATGATAAAGATCCTAAAGACCAAGCTTCATATAGATTCATTTTAATTTTAAATCATGAGTGGAAAGTGCACATGTCTAGCTAAGAGAATGGCAAACATGCAACCAAACTTAATAGCTATAGATTAGTGGGGTTTGTGGAGGTGGCAAAACATTTGTCAACATTAATAGAACAATGATGATTCAGAGAGAAGATTAGTATAAGAAAACACCATTATTGTTGGTGTGTCTTGATGCAGAGAAAGCATTCAAGAGAGTCAGGTGGGATTTTATGAGTATGGCAACAGCAGCATTTGTGATCCCTGATGAAATAATAGGGTTAGTTAGGAGGATATATGGAGGGTTGGAAACAAGAATTAAGGTGGAGAGGTTCCTACCCACGAAGCTGTGTTTGAACAGGGAACAAGGCAGGGATATCCTTTTTCCCCGTCTGTTATTTGCTTTGTATTTAGAGCCATTAGCAAAGAAAACAAGGAACTCACAAATTCATGGCTATAACTGATATGGTAATTAAGAAAAGTTAGCTTTATTTGTAGATGATATTATTTTGTACTTGAATCCAGAAAAGGATATTTGGGTATTGTGGAACATTTTGAGACAGTTTCAAGTCTTTTCAAGATGGAAAATAAATAAAGATAAAACAAAGGCTATAGCAGTAAACTAAGAACCTACACATAAATTGATTTATCAGTACCCATATTTATAGGTACATGTTGTTATTGTCTTTCGGCTTTTCCCAGTTAGGGGTCACCACAGCGGAACTCCGGTCCGCTAATAATTGGCAGTAGATTTTCACTAACGCCGAGGTGCCAGCTCGACGTTCAACCTTCAATTAAGGCACACCCATTTACGCATGTCTTTTGAACGCTGACCCAACTGCGGGGAGGACATGCAGACTACACACAGAAGGCACTCCCCGCACTCCAGCCGAGAATCGAACGGGAGAACCTTTTGCTGTGAGGCAACAACGCTACAGCTGCACCACCGCGGAAGCACCACGATAAGATGAAATATTTAGGTGCATTGATTAAAAGAGATTATGTTATGGTAGCTAAGGATATAAGAAAAAAGGACTATAAACAAAAGATAATACAAAAATTGAGAAGCTGGAACTTCTTGATTATGGATATGGATAGTAAAATACAAACAATAAAACAAGTTTCAAGTTCCTTTAATTTTGTACTCAGGTCAGATGTATTTTTACCAACCAGCAGAGAAGTTGGAGACCATGAGTTAGGGAGTTGAAGAAACTTACATGGGATGAGAAGGAGGCAAGTGTTAAGTGTGATACATTGATTCTGTCTATAGAGCAAAGTGGTTTAGGGTTGCCTGATTTGAAGGGATATTTTACAACTATGCAATTAAGGCTCATACACATAACACATAACACAAGCAGAAGGTTATAGGTGAAAGTGGAAAGGAATGATGACGAAATGGCGGGGGGAGGAGTTTGGGATGTAAATATAGAATAGGATTTTGGATTTAGGACCTTAAGGGAATATCAACAGCAATGTTGTATTTATAAAGTACTTAAAATCATTCTAAGAACATAGCCAACACAGGAACAGAGAAAGCAAGAATAATTTTACTAAGAGGAATGACAGCAAGCAGGAGCATAGAAAGTAGGCTCTAGTGGCTTGGAACATACTGGTGAAAATTAGCAAAGGATCCAAGATTCGGGGAGCAAATAATTAAAAAGGGAATGCTGATAGAACTAAGCAGAAGTTTAGACTGCAGGTTAGACACTGCCTTCCCCTAACAAAGATTGAAAAGTATAGGCAAAGAAAAATGAAGAGGATGTTACTAAAGGAAAGAGGAGCTCTGGTAGAGTTTTTAGTCAAGTCTAAAGCAGAAGTTGCTGTTAAAGAGAGATGATTAGTAGGGCATATAAAATATTACATGATATGTAATCATAAGAATCAATCAGAGAAGGTTAGAAAAGATTGGGAAGAGAGAATGGAAAGGCAATTTGCAATGGAACAATGTGAGGACATCTGTACAGCTCTCACGTATGCAAGAAAGTGTAGAAGGTTTAGGATTTTTGCTAGGACATATTTGCATAGGTATTTTTATACCCCAAGCAGGCTTCAGAGAAATTTACCTCAGTAAGATAGCAAATGCTGGAGGTGTTAATGGAAAGTGTGAGGTAATTGGGAATGCATTTTTTGGTAATATAATGAGCTGACAGATTTTAACATTTCTCTACAGAGTACTTTGTCAGAAATGTTGGGGGAGTAAATGGTTGTCACTAAAGAAATTATTCTTTGGAACTTGGATATAGGATCAGAATTTCACAGCTGTAGTAAGAACTCACTAAATGTATTGCTATTGACTACCAGAAAACCAATTATTAGAACAAGGAAATCAAAATGTAAACCAACTGTAACTGAAGTACTGATTATTGTAAATGAGATAAAAGAACTAGAGGTGAGATCTTCAAAAAAGAAAAGGAGTGAATTGCACTGAAATAAATAGAATTTGTGGGAGTAATACTTGCAGAATAATGTTTAGAATCTTCTTTTTCTTTCGGCTTTTTCCCGGTTAGGGGTCCCCACAGCGGATCATCTGTCCACTCATGAATGGCAATACAGTTTTACTGTGTCGAGTTGCCAGCCCGGCACCCAACCTTCCACAGAAGGCACACACACATGCACACACTCACACCTAGGGCCAACTTAGAGTGTCCAATTCACCTACTGCATATCTTTGGGATGTGGGAGGAAACCGGAGCACCCAGAGGAAACCCACGCGACCACAGGGAGGACATGCAGACTCTGCACAGAAGACACCCCAACCAAGAATCGAACTGGAAAATCTCTTGCTGTGAGGTGGCAACGCTAACTTCTGCACACCTGTGGCCGCCCAGAATGATGTTTAGAATGATAAGTGAAATTTAAGGGAAGGCAGGAATTGAAAACTGAAAATTGTTAAAAAGAAAAGATATATATATATATATATATATATATATATATATATATATATGAATTTAACATTACATAGACATTCATGTTTGTCGCAACTAAAACAGAATCCACAATACTTTGAAAATGCTGATGTTGATGCAATACTACACATGTACCAAGAAACAACATTAGCGCATGCAACACAAAAACAAAAGAAAATGGAAAAAAACAACATTTTCTGTGTGTGTGTGGGGGGGGGGGTGCAAGCCTCACCCCCCCCTGCTAATTATATATACTAACTCTGAGATTGCACAAAATTGGAGAAAGGGTATTCTCTCAAGTCCCAAGAATTATGCGACCTTACACACCTGTCGACCATCTGTTTAGTCGACCAAAAGCAAATGACTAAACAGATGTTGACTGAAGCATCAGCATGCACACACACACACACACACACACACACATATATATATATATATATATATATATATATATATATATATATATATATATATGTGTATATGAATTTAACATTACATAGATATTCATGTTTGTCACAACTAAAACAGAATGCACAATACTTTGAAAATGCTGATGTTGATGCAGTACTACACGTGCCAAGAAACAACTTTAGCAAATGTAACACAAACACAAAAGAAAATGGAAAAACAATTTTGTGTGTGTGTGTGGGGGGGGGGCAAGCCTCACCCCCCCTGCTAATTATATATTCTAACTCTGAGATTGCACAAAATTGGAGAAAGGGTATTCTCCCAAGTCCAAAGAATTATGCAACCTTGCACACCTGTCGACCATCTGTTTAGTCGACCAAAAGCAAATGACTAAACAGATGTTGACTGAAGTATCAGCACGCGTGTGTGTGCGTGTGCTCTCACACACACACACACACACACACACACACACACACACACACACACACACACACACACACACATGTATATATCATGAAATTAACAACGGAAATGTCATTATGTTTTTTTTTATTTTCTGTTACTATATCTGTACCCATGACACTTTTTGAAATGTCATGTTTAATTCAGATGTTAATAAAAAGCATGAGCCATCCCATTGGCATAAACACACATGGTCCTCCACATGGTCCTCCAATTCTACTTTCCCTGCCTCAAGCTACATCAACTGTTGAGACTGCATGCAAACAAAGTGAATGCTGCCAGTGGTCACATTATGGCACAATGACTCCACTGGAAGAGATGATCCCTGACTTCCCTCAGAGTTTGTGACTATCATGTTCACCACCAATAAATCTACCTTACATTATAATGTTTCAGTCACATGCTACTGTTCCCTCCCCATGCACTTGATGATGACTGTGCCCTTCCTGCTTCCTAACCAGTGTTGGTATGGTAACATCTGATATATAGCATGGCCAGTCTCTGCACTGCCTGGTATAGCCTGGGTATCACACTGCACGCATTATTTTATTCAGTATTTTCTGTATTACGGCCCACAGCTGTGGCCAAGATATGACCTCTTTGTTCTTGATATACTGTGCATGTGTCTGGCTCATCTGCGGTACTGCTGCTGCAAGTTCTTCACCTAACTATCCATGCTGCTATAACTGATACAGAAGGTTCTGCTGTGGTGTTCACCTGCCCTGCTGTTCCCCTTCGTTGTGTGATGACATGTTGTATATATAGTGTGTCACACCCAATAAATACTTTGTTGTATATGTCTGTACTGTACTGCAGTGCCCTTCCTGAGATGTCTAGGCAACATAAGCATCCCTTCAGTAGTCTAAATACATGCACCTTTACATTTTGCATTTCTAGATGGACTGTGTTACAGGCCATTTCACGCATGGTATGGGAATTGTATCTCAGTGTCATCAAGCAGAGCTCTAGGACACATCTGGAATCACCTGCAACACACAACGTACAATGAGTTACCTCAGGCCTACTCCCTTTTTGCATGGTACTGTCAGTACCTTTATATAATGACTTGTCTGTCTAGTATGTGTTTGCACCTACCAACCAGGTGATCTGGTGGGAAGAATGCTTGAAGAGACCATTGATAAAGATCAGATGTGTGCCAAATGTGAGAATCATATGAACTGCTTAGGTGTCGCATTATAAATAATGGCTTGGGCATTATATGTCACCAGGTAGTTCAGGGATTGGAAGCTCTACCTACTGATTAGTTCTGCAGGCCTTCTGGACCAGGTAGGGCCTTAATTGCTATATGTGTGCAATCTATGCCTCCTCAGAGAAGTAGGTTATGACACAAAAAGACCACACAGTGTTTGTTCTATCCCCTGCTGCCCTGGGGAACCAGATATGGTTCCTCAAATGTTAAAGTATGATGGCAAGAAACTGGTTAAGATTTGCAAGGCTGGCACCTGCAATATTCCTAATGTATACCACCAGATCTGTATGGAAGATTCTTGCAGATAACACAGTTAAACATACACATACTTTGCATCTTCCTCATTTTCTATTTATTTATGGGTGGTACACATTGACTACATTACTTATACTAGAAATGGTCCAGGGTATGTTGGACCTTGAGCTGGTGGTATATCAGGTGCTGCCTGTACCTCCTGCATTGGTATACATAGCAGAGACTCATACTACTGTCAGCTGTGGCTATTCCCATTGCACTCCACAAATCATTGTGTTCTAAATGGGTATGTACCACCACACAGTCCTGCCATTTTATACAATTCTGTTTTATTTTTATTTGCATAATTTATGTGGCTCATTTGCATGGGGTTCCTCATTTATATGTCATTATGCATTCAATAATATGCACTGCTATTTTGACCACTGCACAGCTGCACTGTGTCTTAGAACTGTCCAAACTATGCACATTGTTGCTACCAGTGCTGCTTTGCGCAGCACAATAGCTATGAATTCCAGTCAATATTCTAAATGGGGTTTACCCACTACCTATAAATCCCTTCCAGAAATGTTGTGTGATTACAAAACTCACATGTATATTTTCTTCTTGAAGACTATGTCATTAAGTTCCTTAAATATAGTAAGCATTCATCCTGAGTTTAAAATAAACATTTGTTCACAAAGCTGTGACCAGTATTATCAAAAGCTAGCGCAAATGTTTGGTATCCTGTAAGAAGGGATGTACGTTCTGTTATAAAAGATGAACTTACTAGAGTCAGACTTAATAACCACACTGTTCCACCTCCCTGTCTGACCAGCACAACAAACTATAGAAAGAATTCACCTTAATTTTTTTTCTGTAAAGGCTATACCCCACCTTATACCATTCAACGTGGGGGCTCTACCCCACATAAATACTATGTCCTTACTCTCTGAGTTGGTAGAATTTTACAGGAAGTAGATTAAGAGATCAGGGATGTAGGGGCAGAATACTGCAATGAGGGGTCTTAGTGGTGCAGCCTCCTGCAAAAAAAAAAAAAAGGTGCACTGTGAGACTATATTTTACTAAACGTATTGTGGTGGTAAGAATATTTGTTTTAGATTGGATTTAATATACTAAGCTTTATTAACCTCAGATATGGATCAATATATATATATATATATATATATATATATATATATATATATGGGTCTACCTGATAACACCGACACGCCAAAACACCGACAACGAAATAACCGACACGAAAACACCGAAAAAAAAAAGTTCAAAAACACAAAACTTCACATGCCCGACAAACCAAAATCCTGACAAACAACAAAACAAATACCTTTCCCAAAAAACACACACACAACACAAGCACACCAAATACCTTACAAATCTACACTAAACCTTACATACACAACTATCTATGCACTAACCTTAACCCAAACCCTAACCCTAAGGTCCATCACTATCGCACACTTACCTTACCCGCACCCTAACCCTAACTCACTTAACCCGCCCCTAAACCTAAACTCCGTCACTATCGCACACTTACCTTACCCACACCCTGACCCTAACATCCGTCCCTATCGCACACTTACCTTAACATGTCTAGTTAAAAATGTAACTAGAGTTTAAAGTGATACTGAAAGCTAAAGCAAACCTGCACCCAGTCCCCTGGCTGTGTATTAGAAGGAACTAAAAAAAAATTATAGAAGTTTACTGCACTTACTAAATGAATTTGAGTAATTATGCACTGCACTCTTTTAGCATTCACATAAACAAAACAATCAGTCTGAAATTTTTTCGAAGTAGCAAGTTTTCATACATACCAACTTGTTTACAGAACACTTATTGCTATACAGTTTTTTGTAAGTTATAAAGATACATTAAAGAAGGAAATGTACAGAAAAGCAAAAAAGTACAGTGAAAATACTAAAAAAGACCACTGAAAACTTTCAGTTCAATGCAGTAAAAAAACAAACAAGAAAGAGGGGTTGGCATGGTATAGACAAGCTGTTCATGTTATTGCTCAAAACCCAGATGGAAGATCAACAGGAAAGGATATAGAAGTATGCATGCATCATGCCAAGAGGAGAGAAGCCATCCTTAGCAAAAAGATCAAACACAACTAAACAAAGTACTTGCCAAGCTGATAAACTGGTTTTAGATCCTAGGCCATTCCGGCATCCATTGAGTGACATTAGTTTTTCTGTAAGTATTTCCTGACATATTAATAGTGGTACAGGGTTGGTGGCTGGCAGCCACCAGCTCTGATTTCACCATTATTAATACTAATGCATCTTTTAATTTACACTACTGAAGATCGGTAACAACAAAAATACAGTTATAAAGCTACCATGCCACAAATGAAAAGCTGAGCTGTCCTGTCATTTGTTGAATGAGGATCATATATCATCTCCTACACTGCAGAGGTGTGACATCAATTATTTTTCAAGGGGAAACATTCACTACCATAGCATTTAGCAATATACTAAAAGCAGAAAAAACATGCATTAGCAAATTACAAATGTTGATCTGTTAAGTGAGGTTAAGGAATATCAAACTAATGCAACAGCAGTGATCGGTCCTGTGCATCTAAGTAATGTATCTCCTTGATAACTACAAAGGGTGACAAATTATGCCTGAGTACTGACTGGCTTATGCAGAGGAATTAATTGATATTGAAAGAAGCATTCTGTTGTTCACATAGCTGGAATCTGGAACACTGTACAAACCCAAAATGGCAATATACAAAGGATTCAAAATTTAGAAAATACCTAGTGAAGGCTATTTTTATGACAGTAACTCAGCACTGTCTCTAGCTGGTGTGATCCACCGGCAATAAACTAGCACGTTGTGTACAAAATCTTATACATTTATTGAACATTATTTCTTGGATACTGAGATTTAGTTCTTTGACAAAAAAAAATTTAAAACAAATGTGCAGACTTACAAGTCCAATATGTGCTGCTGTTATTCAGTTTTCTCTGTATTGTAAAACCTCAAGAGGTTCTTGTTTCTTTACCATGTTCAGTGTTATAGTCATAATTTTATCTCATAATTTTAAGATAATTCTGAGTTCATAATTTTCCCAGTGTGGCTAAAAAGAACAGTGCCCAATATAATATAAATGTAGTAGCTAGAGCCCCACCCAAAATTTCACTGACCTAGGTCTGAGAATGTGTTTTAAGCAATGACAACTGAGTGGAAAAGGGGGCAGAGGGATACACGGTCATGAGGTTGTTGGCTGTTATTTGTGGGGGTGGGGGTGTGGGTACTGGGGCTTATGAGTTATCCATCAGGAACTGATATCTGAATAAAATTTGGGGGCATGCTATTACACTACAACTTCATCTTTTTCAGAGTGTTGGACAGTTTGTAGCCTTTCAGCCACCATTGTGTACATCATCTTGTACTTGGGATGATCTGGATTTAAAAAAATTCAAAATTACAATATGACTGAATTTCACTAGACTACTACAACTCATATGCAGAAACATAAACAAGCCTTTTATCTGAACGACCAAAATGCTTTCATTCAGAGTGAGAATTCAAGATTTTTTTAAATTATCCACAATTTCTTGTCACCAAAAGATGCTGAATAATTAATTAATCACTGTATCCATTTTATACTCATCCACCAGGATCCTTTGCTCTTCAATGTAATTTGGCAGAAAAGTGAAAGCAATGGATACAGAGATTGAATCTTTACAGAACTGCTTCAGATATATCTGAGAAAAGGTAATGAGGTCCAAGTTGTAACTTTCATTAACCTGACAAACGATGACACATTATTTATTACATTTAATCCCTCTAAATAATAGCAGTCTAATTTGGGTGTCATTGAAAACTAATCTCATCAGTGTGGCTAGTCTGAAAAGAACCTGCCACTTATTTGGCATGAACCAGGCCTCTCAGGAAAGTATCGATCCATATGTGACCAAATTTAAGCACAAAGTAAAAGATTGAATTTTGTATCCAGCATGAGCCACTCTTGAGAAACAGAATTGTTTGCTGTGAAGATTTTCTTAATTCTCCCAGTGTTGTTAAAATCTATCAAACACTCTAAGAGAAAAGCATAGACTGAAATAACTACTGGTTTTCAGAGAAAAATATAACTTTCTTGAAGAATCTCCAGAGGGCTGTCCTAAATTAATCAATACTGGGAAATATGCAATTACAACAGCCTTTTTTAAATAAGCCCCCCTTTCTGCATTAGGTAAAGAATTCCTGACACTTTACTTCCTGTTTGTTCAAAATGTTAAACTTAAATAACTTTCCTGGAAGCAAACTTGCTTAGATAACCAGAAAGTTCTGTCACTGGCTCAACGGGTAGCATATTTCCCTTTCATGTTGGAAGCTCAGAAGACCACAGGTTCTATTCCAACATCAGGTGCTTCAAATCATTTTCCAGTACTAACAGTGCAGGCAGCACAAGGGGGTTGCTGCTCTTCAGATGAGACACTAAACTGAGGTCCCATCTGCCTGAGTTGGTGGCAGCTCATGCGTAAGGAAAAGCTCCCATAGCGCTCACCAAAAAGAGCAGGTGGATTTCCCCTGGTGCTCTGGCCAAATGCCCTCCAGTCAGTATGAATGCCACCTTGTGTCTCCCCTTAAAAGAGTTTACTGGTCATGTTGGATTAACTTGTTCATCAAAGTGTAAATAAAAAAATAAATGTATTCTGACCCCAAATAAGGTAACATAGCATTTGATGGGAAGCAGTAGTATACGGAAAGCAAAGCTCTGCTAATGTGTATGAATGATGAATATGTGAAATATGTGTGCAATTTAACTTAATGTTCTGCTGCATTTATGCAGAAAAAAAAATGACTTCATCTTTAATGAAAAAAAAATGCTGGCTTTAAATAGCTTTTCACATTTTACATCTTCGTTGCAGATGACAAAATAAGAAATAAGGTTTTGTTAGAACTGGATTTGACATTGTAATATATTATGAGTATGCATAGAGCAGTGGAGTTAACCAGTATTCTGATCAAAAAGCTTGCAGAAAACTTGGATGTACAGAAAATTAAAATGTGAAAAATGCTTCAGTGTGGCAGCAAAGAAAGTTACTGTTATACAACTGCTAGTGAAACAATTCTAGCTTTTTAGTAGTTATTAATGGACTTTATTTTATTTGGAAGGGACTTGCAGATCTTTGGAGCAAGAACAAAGAAGCATGACCTCACTTGTGCAGCTTATTATGGGATGCAAAATGATTAGTCGTAGGAGGTATTAGTGATCTCAGATTATATGTAAAGGTCCTCCTGGTTACTCTGCCAGAAAAGAAGGAAAACATGCCCAACTTGAGAAGTTTGAAGATTCAAGAGGCTATGAAAAGCATGGACTGATTGATGAGAAGCTTCTCTGGCAATGCATGTGTTTTGCAGTTGTATTGTTTAAGGGGGAGGGGGATATGAACCTGCAGATATTTTTGGAGAGATGTTACACTCTTCTTAGAGGCAGGTAAGATTACTGGTAAATCATATTTACAATATGGTAGGAGAACTCCCTTTCTTATTGCCACTCTCCCCTCTGGAAAGAGAAAGCAAGATATTTTTGACCAGAAGAGGAGTTTGTTAAACTTCTGCTTTTGTAAATTGACTTTGCTGCTAGAAGACAACATTGGGGTTGAGACAGATGCATAGGTATTGAACTATTGCACTGTTCACCTTGCCTTGTGGTTACTATAGAGAATGATACAATTTGCTGATACTTTGTACAGTTTTTGAGTTATACTAAACAGCTTTGACTTTGCTTTTTTGTCACTGAGGATGCAAAGCTGTAGCTGGCTTATCTGGTGCCTCGCACTATTTCCTGATCTGACACCCCACAACTTTAAATTCAGAAGCAAAAAGAAGAATCCATTCCTCCACTTGCCAACCTAGCACAATCCTCAATTATAAGCTGAGGAGGGGAAAAGGTTCCTAATACAGGGATCCAACTTAAACCACATATGAAGTGATGAAGCACTTCAGTCCTGACTATCATGTGTCCTAAAGCCGGATACAATGTTTAGAGAAGAAGATAGCGTACAAACAAAATAAACAGGCTTCATATGTACATTCAAGAGTGCAGGCAAAGAAATTAACATCAATTCAGCAATTACTTTTGCACATTGATATAAGTGCAATATTGGCATTTATTTCTGTACCAGCATTTCTGAGTTCCACGGTCTAGTTTTATATACTACCCATAGTATAGTAATTAGGTCAGGGTGAGATAGTGATTATTATTAGGGGATACATTTTGTATTTTATAGGTGCTATATTGTAGGAAGAGCATTTAAGCACTTCCTCTGTCTATAAATAGTACAGGGAGCAGTCCTGGAGTAAATGTCTTCATTCTCATCCATATTACAGTTATACTTGAATAGGGACAGGGATGAACTTTGTTTTACATGCATGGGGACTGTGCTCCAGAGTAGTGTTAGCCTCTGAGAGATGCATCTGTCAATCCAAACTGTTCTGTTTAAGTTACAGAATTGTTCCAGGTCAGTATTTCTGATACGATTTGACTTGCAGATGTGCAGTAAGTCCATAAGTAGTGGGTCAGGGGGTGCCTTATAAACCAGATACAGTTCCCTTCTCAGCAGTCTGTAGGATACCAACTCCAGTGACAGTGCTATGAGGCAGTCTGTGTAGGACTTATGTTTTAGGTCCTGTACTACATTTGTGAGGAACCCTTGTGGGTGTTTAAACTGTTGCATATGCCTGGCCAGATACATACCAAAAGGGACACTGCATTCATAGGTTCATAGGAGGTTACTAGTTTAGTGGCCCTAGAGCCTTTACAAGTCTAACCATTTTAATCCCAAGTATCCCCATTTGTTCTTTTGGGTAGTTTTCAGAACGAATTTATGAATACAGAGGGTCTATGATCAACACCTGCTACCTCTGCCCATGAGGAACATGGTTGCCACCACAGGGATGAATTTGTGGTCTCCCATTCAGTTATCTAGGTTGTGTTTGAATAAGATCAGTGAGGAGCTCTGTTTTACGTGAATAGGAAGTCTATTCCAGAGAAGTGGCAGTCTCTGGGAGGCATATCTTTCTCTCCAGCATGTTCTGTTAATGTCACAAGCTAGGTTGAGATCCCCAGAGTGAGTGACTCTTGTGCTGTTTGACTTTCGGATGTGCAGCATTTCCATTAAGGCAGGGATGGAGATTGCCCTATAAGCCAGGCACAAATCACGTCTCAGCAGTATATAAAATGCAGAATAAAGTGACAGGGCTTTTAGCCTTTCCACATAGGTCATGGTTTGGAGTCCTGTATTTTCTTAGTGAGAGCCCTTTGAGGTCTCTCCAGCTTTTGCAGGTGTCTGGTGATGTACATGCAAAATAGCGCATTATACTCTCATAGTGGTTTGATGAGGTTTGAGTACAGTGGAGTTATAATATCCCTTGACCTGGATGCTATACTCTTGCTTATAAGGTGCACTATGTAGAAGGCTTTCCTTACCAGTGTGGAATCTTGGTGGTCAAAGTTCAGATTACTATCAACCTGTGTTCCCAAGTCTCACACCACTGGGTTGGAACTCAGGGGGTGCTGTCAGTATTGTAATTTGTAGGGAATTCTGTTTTGCCAAAGAGAATAATTTTTGCATTTAGTTTTAGGCCATGGTTTTGGCACCAGTCATTTGTTTGTGTTAGCCCTTCTTGTAATATGTCGACATCATTGGAGGACTCAATGATTGCTCACAGTTCGCAATCATCAGCGAACTTGGTGAGCCAAAGGCCATCAGCTTTGGCCTGGACTTCTGAGATAAAGATGCCAAACAGTAAGGGGCCCAGCACAGATCCCTGAGGTACTCCACTGGTGACGGGTCTACTGGTGGAGGTGGAGTCACTAATTTTGACAGTGTGTGTTCTGTCCATGAGCCAAATGGCTACCAATCTAGTAACATAAGTTCATAGGTTGGTACTAGGCTATTGGCCCTAGGGCCTATACAAGCCAAGCCATAACAATTACCTGGATATTTCCTCCCACAATATTTACTTCCCTATCTGGGAAAGTTTCTCAATGATGCCAGAGTGGGGAATTGTGTCAAAAGCATTGGCAAGGTCAGGATAAGCTGTGTGCACTGTCTTACCTTCGTCCATGGCTTTGGTGACATTCTCAAAGACGTCGACCAGGTTTAATAAGCATGATCTACCCTTAACAAAGCCAAACTGGGTTGGGTTCAGTGCTTAGAGGTTACCTATATCCTTGTTGATAAGGTCCATGATAATTCTTTCCATGGCCTTGCAGACAAGGCTGGTTAGACTTATAGATCTGTAGTTCCCAGGGTCAGTTGATGGCCCCCCTTTGTGCAGGGGGATTACTGTTGCTTTTCTCCATTATGCAGGAACATAGCTAGTTCTCAAGCTATGATTAAAGAGCACGCCAAGTGGGTCCACTAGGTCTTGTTTTAGATTGTTTAGTAAACAACATGATATTATCTGGTTCCATTCAGGCTGTGTTTTTTGGCCTTGGCAAGTGCAACGATTACCTGTTCTCTAGAGATACTAGGCAGAGGGGTGGTGTCAGGTATGGTTTGGGATATGGTAGGTGAGGATGGGGGTGGGGTTTGCACTGAATCTATCAGCTAGCAGGTTGGCGATATCTTTCACTGTAGTATGAGTAATCCCATCTGCAACCAGTTTGGCACATAGCTGGTCATTTTATTTTAGACTTTGGATGTAGTTAAAGAATGCCTTATGATTATCCTTGGCTAGGGATGTGATTTTACTTTTGTAGTTTGCTTTAGAAGACTTTATAAGACTCCTGATTTTCTTGTTTAGGCTTAAGAGGGAACTCTTCTCTGCAGAGTGATATCCCTCCTACTTTTGGACAACAGTTTCTTCCTCTTGTTATATCATCTGTTTATACTTGAAGTCCACAACAGTGGCTTATTTTTATGGAAAGACATGTTTTTGATCCTGTCAGGTACAGAAGAGTTTACGCAGTCACTTAAGTGTTTGTACAGGGTATTTGCATACACTTCTGCATAGTGATCATTGATGTCTGCGATTGCGGGTGGTATGAAGCTTTTTATACCATAGATTAGTAGGCTGTAGTTAGCTTTGGTAAAGCTTTTTATAATTTTTTGTTGCTGTGAGGGTGTCAGTTCCAGTAGTTACTACAAACAAGATCGATTTGTGGTCTGACCTAACCAGGGAGGGCATCATTTATGGGGAAGTACAGTGACCCCCCCCCATGTTGGTGAGTACTATGTCCGGAACATTAGAGCTTCTAGTGGGGGTGCTGACTGTCTGTTCCACAGCATTTGTGTTAACAAAGCCCATGAACATCTGGGCAAGTGTATTTTTGCTTATGTATGTCCCATAATCTATGGTAGGATAGCTGAAATCTCCCATGACTATGGTGATGGGCTGTATTGCAAGGGATTCCAGTAAATCAACGTAGGCGGTGTACTTATCCTTTGTTCATGGTGGGGGATCTATACCTAGCAATGATATGGCATGGTACTTTCCCAGTAGTTAATTGGACATGGAGTAGTTCAAGACAGTTATGCTGTTTGACCAGTCTTGAAGTGCATTTCGTTTTAGTGAAGATGGATACACTTCCACTTTTGGTTCTTTTATGTTCATTTTGAGATCTGAACGTGAAGAAGGTATTGTAGCCTTGCACAGCCGGAGTGCTCTCAGTGACCTTGAACCATGTCTCTGTAAATGCACAGATGTCAGCATCCTTGAAGGTGAGGAGTGCTTCCAGGGAGTACAGTTTCATGTTTACAATCCTAGCATTAAGCAGCAAGACCCTGAGTTTGTCTCGATTAGATTTTGCTACGTTGGAAAATTTGTTTTGACATTGCCTAAAAAAGGCACTATGGGGGAGGCAAGGGCCTTTGCCAGTATCCGAAAGCCTATGGGGGACAGGTGCAGACCATCTCTGGCAAAGCAGCGAGGTCTGTCTACCATATTCTTCCAGGCTGACAGATACTGAATCCCCCTGGACTGACACCAGAAGCTATGCCAATTGTTGAAATCAATCATTTTTTGTTTATATTGTGGCAACATCCTAGGTGAGGGTAGGATACTGCTTAGGGCTAGAGACATACCTGTCTGGGACACATAATCAGAGAGTTTGGTCATGTCTCTCTTCATATAGTCTGGGGGGGGGGTTAGGTCTCAAGTCATTCACTCCAACATGGACTATGACAGAGTCATAATGGTACTCGTTGTTGAGCGATTTGACTGCATGATTGCTTTGTCAGATCCTGGCACCTGATAGGCAGCTGACCATGACCGCCTCCTTGTGCAGTCTGGTGAGAGGGACATCTATGTGTCTCACTACGAAGTCACCTATGACCAAGACATTTGATGATATTTTGCCTTAGGGGGTTATTTGTTGAGACACGAGTGTATGTGTTGATATGTGTAGTGGTTTGCTTAGTGGTGAGTGTGGGTGGTGTGCGTTTGGGAGGTCTCTGTTGTTTTGGTAGACTTTTAGTGAGTACCTCCATGTATGTCATAACCTTATTTTGTGTGAGAGGTGAGGTTCATGTGAGAGAAGAAGCATGTGTGCTGACAACCTGCTTGATATCTAGTTTGTTTTTATGAGAGGGAATTGACTCCAGTTCCACAGTGTATTTGCATCTCTCACATAGGGTGTTAGTTTGCTTTAG
This sequence comes from Protopterus annectens, assembly GCF_019279795.1. Lineage (NCBI taxonomy): Eukaryota > Metazoa > Chordata > Ceratodontiformes > Protopteridae > Protopterus > Protopterus annectens. The sequence goes on from NC_056733.1 coordinate 679,927,225, forward strand.
GAGTAAATGGTTGTCAGTATACATGAAGCAATTGCTACATTGCTGCAAGATGCACATATCAATCAAGCTGGCAGGAGAAATGATAGCAAGCTGCCTATGTATTGTGGCAAGATTTTTCTGAATGTGGTATATGGAAGTGGGCTAGCTGGACTTAGTCGCAAACAGCAAAAATGAAGCAGTAATTCAATTAAATACAATTAACAAAGTGTAGTGCTGGCTTAAAATATGCTTATTTTTCTTTTTTTTTCAGTGAATGCCTTGGATTTCAGTGCAAATGCACTCCAGACCCCTGGCTATAGCTGCCAAACGTTGAGCACCTCCAGTAAACAGAGCACAAATCTGCTCAAAAGTGAGGCTTATACACAGACAAATTTAAACAGTTTTAACATAACTACCAATAGGAAAGCCACAATCTGAGCCTTTCAACAGCAGTCCTAAACTCATATGGGTCCTGAGCTACACACTTCTGCCACAAGGGTGCAGGGAGGCCCTCTTCATGTAAGATGGCTAATTTAAGAGCACAGTAATACCAAACAGTCTAGATTCAGCAGGTCTGAATCTAGCCTATGCTATGTAAGGCAAGGAAACACAATTTCTAGGTGGGAAGGAGTAAGGGAGAGTCACTTAAAGGTCAAAGTTGGAGTATTTAGTAGTATACTATTAGATGACCTGCAGTGGTACCACCCTGTGCACAAACTGACAGCTGTGAACAGTGGGAGACTATGGAGAGTGTTTCCTATAGAGAATTTTAACCTGGAGGGGTTTGCTTATATGCAAGCATGGGAAACCACGTTTACACATCTTTTATACGAGCAGGATGAAAGACTTCTATAAAGTTAAATTCTCAGGCTAATCAGATAAAAACATAATAAGCTATCAATCAGTAGCTCCCACCTTGGATTGAGTTGAATTTAGCTCTCTGCTCTTTTGAGCTCAAGTGCAGTAACAAATGCTGTACAACAGAAGTAAGAATTCTTGCAATATCAAGAATCCTTAGAAATAAGTTCACTAACCCTGAGAAATGTTCACAACACACAAAAACTTTGCAAAACTTAGAAATATTTTTGCAGACGCGGGAGAACTTTGGCAAACTTAGAACAGCTTTTGCAGTATCAGAGGAGGTTAGGAAATATCAGATTATTGTTAAAACAACCTAAGTGCAGCACAGCAACAAACATATTGAGTTTCTTTAACAAGCGGTCTGAAAAACAGTGATAAATTCAACAAAATAAATAAATGCAGCACAGAAATGTTAAATATCACTGAAACAGAACAAGTGCAAAAAATATACTTATATCTGCTCCGTAGGTCCAGATGGTTTTAGAAGCAAGCCAGGCATAAGGAAGGTCTGAATAAATGAGCACAATCCCACAAATATTTAATTATTTTATACCAGCAGGATGAAAGACTTCTATAAAGTTAAACCCTCAGGCCAATCAGATAAAAACACAATAAGCTATCGACCAGTAGTTCCCACCTTGGATGGGTTGAATTTAACTTTCTAATCCCACCAGAGTACAAAAGAACCCTCCCAATATAAAGCAAACTGGCTTTGAGTTCAAGTGCAGTAATAAATTCTTTACAACAGAAGTGAGAATTCCTGCAATATCAGGAATCCTTGGAAACAAATTCAATAACCCTTTGAAATGTTCACAACACACAAAAGTTTTGCAAAACTTAGAAATATTTTAGCAAACTCAGGTGAACTTTGGCAAACTTAGAACAGCTTTTGCAGTATCAGACAAGGTTAGGAAATATCAGACTACTGTTAAAATAAATCAATTTCCTCCCCAAAGGTGAGAATCAAACACTGTACCATGTATTTGTGTGTCAAACACCTTAACCATTATACCAAGCCCCAATCTTTTTTTTTTGACAGACTTGATGAGAACAGAGTAAAGGGGGACAATGACATACCTGGACCTAGATGCTATCCCTTGCTTATAAGCTACTCAGTCTAGATGGGCATTCTTACCATTGTGGACACATGCTGGTTGAATATTAGGTTACTGTCCACATATGTTCCCCCAATCCCAAACTACAAGGTCGACCTTTGGGGGTATATTTTCAATGTGGTGATTTCCTGGGGTGGTGGATTACCCAAAGAATTTAATAATGCAATTTTTGGAATTTTAGTTTTAGTCCCTGGCTCTGGCAGCAGTTATTTGTCTGGTCAGGCATTCTTTTAGAATGGCTAAGTCATCTGGGAATTTAGTGACTACTTCTAACTTGCAGTCATCCTCAAACTTTCTCAGCTAGAGACCCTTGGTGTTTGCCTTTACTTCAGAAAGGTAGATGTCAAACAGGAGAGGTCTACCATTATCAAACCCTGTGGGCTGAGTAAGCAATACCTGCCTTTTACAAACACAACCTAGTAGAAGTCCAGTGTTTCCATTTTCCCTATGTCTTTATTGATTAATTCCATGATGAGTCTTTGCATGACTTTAAAATTTAGGCTGGGCATACTTCTGGGTTGACAATTACCTGGATCAGTAGATGGCCCTGCCTTGTGCATAAGTTTTTATGATAGATATTTTTCAAGTTCAGGTTTTATTAAGCCAGGTGAGTTGTTAGCCCTATAAATTGCCATGTGATCTGCATATAGAATAACTGTTATGCTGGAGAGGTCAGCAGAGAGTTTATTGATGAAGACACAGAAAAGAATTGGGGACAGCACTGAGTTGAAACCCAGTGATGTGCCTTTGGTGAATGAAAGGAAAATGGGAAGATGTGTCACCCATTTGTACTTTGAAATATCTGTTATGAAGGAAGTCTTTGAACCACTGTCTTGCAGTGGTACTAAAACTAGCTCCAGAAATTCCCTAAATGACCTGTGTAAGGCTGAAAAGTATATGTTCATGAATGCAGTAATCTATGCATCAAAACTTTATATACACCTTCTTCACTAGATACAGAAAAGCACCAAATGTGTCATATACAAGTCACGGGACTGAAAAGAACGCTGTGTTTAAATGAGACATTTCTGTTGCAAATCTTGGCAGAGTGTAACATCATTCACCAGCTCCACTGGCATACAGAGATAAAGCCCTAGCTATGACTCAGATAACCAATGTTTGATTAGTGGCTTGGGCACCTGCTGGAGCTGGCAGGGACAGAGAGAGATTTTATTTATTTATTTATTTATTTATTTATTTATTTAACATTTGTTTACTGGGAAATTCTGACTTGGAACGAGCCAATTTTCAGTGGAGGGCCAGGGAGAAAGTAATTTACAGACTCGCACAGACAGTGATTCATACAGTTACAGAAATAATAATGTTGAGGAGTGATAGCCCACTGTGTTCCCATATGACAAAACAACAGATGACACAGGATGAGATTGAAGAGAATGTGCCACAGTTAGATGCTATAGAACTTTCTACAGAATGCCTGCAGGAAACAGAAAACAAGGGATGTGCCCTCAGTATGGAAGAAAATGAGTTAAGAGTTGCTTGACTTAATAGACAAAGACAGATATAGCAAGATCAATGAGAGAAATAGACTGCAGAAAGTTAGTAAAACCCCCAAAGTCAGAAGCTTGATAAAACAAACAAACACAGTAATTAGGACTGTCCATAGAGATCCATGCGATATAACAGAAGTAAACAGAATATATTACTGTGCTGCTAAATTAATAACTGATAAAGTTCTACCACAGGAACACAGGGTAGCGAGGGAAAAGAGGGGGCGAAAGCGAATACCATCATGGAAATATCGAATAGAGAAAACTATAAAGCAGTTAAGACAAGAAGTGTCATTGTTAGAAGATTATAGAAAAGGGAATAGATAAAAAAATACTAAGAAAGATAGATGTGATAAAAGCAATGCTCAATATTAGAAGAGACTAGGATTTATTATGCACTACTGGAGATAAACTAAAAATTTCAAAAACAGGCGGAAAGACTCAGAAGATACGAAGATAAATATAAGGGAAAAGCACAAAATAAGCAATTTATTGATGACCCAAAAAAGTTTTATAGAGAATTGGGAAATAAGGTAAAAGGAATTGAAAGACTGCCAAAAAAAGAGGAAGTAGATACATTTTGGAGACGTATCTATGAAGATCCTGTGGAACATAACAAAGATGTTAAATGGATAGAAGAAGTAAAAGATAGAATAAGAAGTTTAAAGGTACAGGATATGAAATGGGATGAAATAACAGCCAGAGAGATTGAAACAAAGTTGAGAAAAGCCTCTAACTGGAAAACCCCAGGCCCAGATGCAATACCTAACTTTTGGGTTAAAGTATTAACATCTTTGCACAAGGATTTAGCCATGAGTATGAACTATTTATATGCGCACCCTGAACACACACCACACTGGTTAACAACAGGAAAAACAATGCTCTTACTTTAAGAGTGAACCTGTAAGCTACCCTAAAAATTATAGACCAATAACTTGTCTTCCAACGACATATAAACTATACACGGGAATTGACGTTGACAGAGTTTATAGTCATTTAGGAGAAAACTCAATTATGGCAGTAGAACAAAAGGGCAATAAAAGAAAGGCATATGGAACAAAAGATCCTTTGTTGTTAAACAAAAGTTATAGTGGAGAACTGTAAGAAGGGGAAGAATCTAAGTATGGCATGGATTGACTACAAAAAAGCATTTGATAGTATCCCACATTCGTGGATAAAAGAGTGCTTAAAAATGTATAAAATACACCCTACACTGATTGACTACATTACAGTAACCATGAAACAGTGGCAGACTACTTTGTAGTTAAGCCATGATAAAGGGCAGATTATTATCCCAGGGATAAAAACTCAAAGGGGGATATTCCAGGGTGACTGTCACCATTGATATTCTGCCTTGCCATTAATCCATTAAGCTGTTTACTTAACAGCTAGAAAACAACAAAGTCTAATGACTTCTCATCTTCTATTTGTCAATGATTTAAAAATGTATAGCTCATCAGATGAGGAACTGAAAGCACAGCTGCAGTTGTCAAAACTTTTTCAGATGATATTGGAATGTCATTTGGTCTTGATAAATGTGCAAAAGCAACCTTTAAAAAAGGAAAACTGCAGCACCATGAAAACATCAGTTTGGGACAAGAGTGTGATATAAAAGAACTTGAGCAAGAGGGAGTGTATAAATACTTGGGAAATGAAGGATCAGCAATAAAACATGAACAAATGTGAATAAAGCTCAGTAAGGAATACTTTAGAAGACTTAAATTAATCCTGAAAACAGCATTGACATCTAGGAACAAGATCCAAGCCATAAATCAATTTGCTCTTCCTGTCCTAACTTATAGTTTTGGAGTGACTGACTGGCCCCAAAAAGTTTTGGATAGACTAGATATTAAAACAAGAAGGATGCTTCATGCTCACCAAATGATTTATAAAAATCAGTGTATACCAAGATTATATATTCCCCGTTCTGAAGGAGGGATGGGCCTCCTTGAAATTGATTACATGTATAGAACTGCAATCGTGGGACTCCACACATATCTACTGACTTCACAAGATCCAAATGTAGTGAAAGTTTTGAAACATAAGGAGACTAAATCTAAGATGACATCTGCTTAATTTACCAGAAGCATATCGACATCAAGCAGGAATGGAAATCAAACCAGAAGTGGATAAAAACCAGGCAGCAACTGAATGTGCTAAAAAAGAAAAGAAAGAATATAAGGTGAAAGACCAGATGAGAAGGCTAGAAATGTGGAAAAAACATAAATATAGTTGCAAGTATAGAAAACTAATGGAAGAGCCTCATGTTGATCAAGAACAAATGCAGGAATGGTTAAGGAGAGGTGAATTCACATCAAGAAATGAAAGGTTAATATTGGCAGCTCAAGATAGTGGGCTACATACACACTGTTTTACAAAGTCCATTGAACATGTGGGAGAAACAGACATATGTAGGTTTTGTAAAACCGAATTGGAAACAGTCACACACCTTGATGCTGGTTGCGATGCACTAATGGCAGAGGGACTGTATACTGAAAGGCATAATAATGTGGCGAGACTGTTAAACTAAAGATTGTGCAAACATTATGGTATCGAAGTGGCTGAAAAACACTGGAAACATGAGCCACAAAGAATCATAGAAAATGATCAAGTTTATATCACATGGGATCACCCAATACCAACAGTTCAAAAGATAGATGCTAGAAAACCAGATATAGTGGTCCAAGAAAAGAAGACAAAAGTACCATTGACCATTGAAATCGCCACACCTAGTGACTACAGTGTCTTGCGTACAGAGAAACACAAAGTCATAAAATACCTTGATCTGCAGGCAGAAATGAGAGCCATGTGGAAGAAAAATACCCAGACAGTTCCAATAGTAATAGGAACAACTGGTCTTATAAAAAATAATTTACAATCGTATTTAGATATGTTACCAATTCATGTAACACTGTATGGATTGCAGAAGGAGTCATTACTGGGCACATTGCGGGTGCTGCGAAGAGCACTTTTGGCTAAAATCAAAGAGTGAAACAATACTAATTTCATGAACATGTTTTTATACTTGGTGGCTTTGCAGTTGCCCACCCATACTGTATATTTGATCTGTGACACTCCTCCCAGTCTAGTGTCATTAGTTCATTCAATCTAATAGAGAACATTTATGAAGGCCAACCCACTCAGATTCTTAACGTTGAATTAACTTCTGTTCCACCTTTCTCCATTTTCCATTTTTACTAAGAAAAAAAAAAAAAAAAATTTTAAGCCCCCTTTCCTGTGGCAGGTGTTGTCCAGATTTGCTGTGTCCAGGACTGTTTGTGAGCTCCTAAGCCCCCCTCCCACTTAACTAGGGTTAAACTATTCCTGGCGCCATAAAGTCTGTTCTTCAAATTTTCCCTTGCAACTAGCCAGCTTTTAAGTTTTAGCATTCAAATCTGTTTCTTTGAGCTCAGCAATTGCTCAGAACTCATTGTAAGCACTAAATAAGGTACAAATTACTACAGCACTCAACATTCCTCACTTGTCTAGAGGAAAACAGTTTTTAGTACTTAATAAATAAGTACCTATTCAAGCATGTCTAAAGGTCAGTTCCCGGTGTTTTCTCCTGTCTACCTGATGAATCTGGGCATCTTGGGAGAATGCAGCAATTGCCTCATGTACACAGACAACCCTCTCCTCCTACCACCCAACACTACAACCTGTGAAAGATGCACTTATATAGCCAAACTGGAAGCAAAGCTCTCTTCACCGAAGACTGGACTAGACAGTCAAGAGGAGAAGGTAAACACTTGCAACGCACCACACTCATCACAAAGTCCCTCAAAACCTACACCACCAAAACACACACACAGAAGCACAAAACACACACCTACATTCGCAGAGGCTCTCAGTAATAACCTGCCCAAACAACAGAGACCTCCAAAGCAGAAATGCAAGCAACTTCCACCCCCCCAACACAACCCAAATGACACATAGACCACATATTCAGTGTGCCCCTCAACAAGAGCCCATAAGGCATAACATACCCAACACTCTAGTCATAGGTGACTCTATAGTCAGGCACACTGATGTTCTACTCACCAGGCTAAACAAGGAAAAAGTTACTGTCAGCTGCCTGTCAGGTGCCAGGATCCACCACATAATGCACACACTCAGGTCACTCCACAACAAGTACAAATATGACTCTGTCATTATCCATGTTGGTGTGAATAACCTGAGACGTACCTCCCTGGACTACATGAAAAGAGACATGGAGGAGCTCTCCAATCTTGTAGCCCAGACAGGTATGACCCTAGCCCTGAGTAGCATCCTGCCATCACCTAGAATGATACCGCAGTACAAGGACAAAATGATTGACTTTAACAATTGGCTAAGCATCTGGTGTCATTCTAAGGGAATCCAGTATCTGTGTGCCTGGGACGACATGATCAACAGACCACGCTGCTTTGCCAGAGATGGCCTGCACCTGTCACCCTTGGGATTCCAGATACTGGCAAAGGCTCTTGCCACCCCTATAGTGCCTTTTTTAGGAAAGGTTCAAATGAGAAATTCACCACCGTAACAGGTACAAACAAGCAAAATCTGAGGGTAATGCTACTCAATGCTAGAAGTCTGTTGTATCTTTTGGCTTTTCCCGGTTAGGGATCACCACAGCGGAACTCCGGTCTGCTAATGATTGGCAGTAGATTTTTACATGCCGAGTTGCCGGCTCTGACGCACAACCTTCATAGAAGGTATGCCCATTCACGCATGTCTCCACACAGAAGACGCTCTAGCTGAGAATCAAACAAGACAACATCTTACTGTGAGGTGACAATGCTACCGCAGCACCACCACCACAGTCTAAACCTCAAAATGCACTCACTCGAGGCACTCCTTAAAATGGAGAACATTGACATCTGTGCAGTGACAGAGACCTGCTTCAAAGCTCCAGAGAGCACCCCTGCATTACCAGGCTATAATTCATACCACACCTTTCGGCCACTAAACCCGGACTGAAACACTAAAGGTGGAGGCATGTCCATATTAATTAAGGATATCCACACCTCCAAGCTAGTTGCTCAGCATAATGCATCCGAGATTATCCAAGTTCAACTAACTCTGGGCAAAACCGCAATCCAGATTGTAGCTTGCTACAGACCTCCCACCATGCCCCAGGATTCCCACTACTCTTTTCTTGATACACTGGAAAATATTAAGGTACAACCCGGCACTCTAATAATGGGTGATTTCAACTACCCTACCATTAACTGGGAAAACTACTCATGTACCAACTCTTTTGCTCAACGTTTTCTGGAAATCATCAATTCCAACGCCTTGGATCAACTTATCCACACCCCCACCAGAGGCAGCAATATCCTACACCTGGTCATCACCAACATGGGTGACCGGTGTTCCACACCAGAGGTCAGCTCCTCGTTGGTCAGATCTGACCACAAGCTAATCACTATAGACATCCACATCCTGCTCCCACCTCCCATTAGGAAAACAACCGTAAAAAATTTCTCCAAAGCCAACTTCACACTTCTTAAGACAGAGGTGGCAAACTTCACGACACCCATGCAGATGGACAATAGAGGTACGACTGCTGAATCCTACACAAATTCACTTTATAAGCACTTAGACGAGTGCATGGATCATGCTATCCCTAACAGAACCAAGATGCTATCCTCCAAAAAAAGGAAGCCAATCTGGTGGTCTTCTGCTATAAACAAACTCTACAACAGAAGAAAGAAACTGTTGCAAAAAAGAGTAAAATCCCATGACTGGAGGAACTCCCTGGTCAGCCTCAGTAAGAAGCTGAGATCCCTCATAAAATCCTCCAAAGCTAGTTATGAAAACAAAATCGCCACTAATTCTAAAGACAACCACAAAGCATTCTATAGCTATGTCAAGAATCTCAATGGCAACACTCAGATCTGCTCTGAGTTACAGCACAATGACACTAAATATACAGAACCAACTGATATTGCCAACATCCTGGCAGATAGGTTCAGTGCTAACTTTACCCCCCTCTCACCCCCTAAAGGGCCCATCTTTATACGTGAAGAATGCAAAGTTCCTGTAATCATGGCTGCAGAGGTAAAAACCTCACTCTCCAAAGCCAAGAACACAGCATCCATGGGACCTGACAACATCCCAGGCTGCCTTCTACACGAACTACAGAATGAATTGGCACCCTAACTAAGTACCATGTTCAATCATAGCCTCACCTCAGGCTTTGTGCCCATTGAATGGCGCACAGTAACGGTTGTCCCACTCCACAAAGGGGGAGCCAACACGGACCCCGGGAACTATCGCCCCATTAGCCTAAAGATCCTGGTCTGCAAGGCCATGGAACATATCATCATGAAACTTATAAACAAAGACATTGATAATGTCCAAACTCTGGACCCCACACAGTTCAGGTTTGTAAAAGGCAGATCATGTCTCCTAAACCTGATAGACTTCTTTGAAGCAGTCACCAAAGCCGTAGACGAGGGTAAAGTGGTTCACACAGCCTATCTAGATCTCGCCAAGGCTTTTGACACCATCTCCCACTCTGGAATTATAGATAAACTCACTAAACTAGGTATAAATCCCTATGTCACAAGATGGGTTGCCAAATGGCTCACTGACAGAACCCACACTGTGAAAGTAGCAGACTCCAAATCCGACTTCAGACAAGTGACAAGTGGAGTACCACAGGGTTCAGTCCTGGGTCCTCTCCTGTTTGGTATCTACTTTTCTGAAGTACAGGCTGACACAGAAGGCTTTGGTTAACAAAGTTCGCAGATGACTGTGAACTAGGGGCCATAATCGAAACTCCTAACAATGTGGACATCCTACAAAAGGGCCTCACTGAGACAGATGCCTGATGTCAAAGCCATGGCCTCAAGCTCAATGCCAAAAAGTGCATTGTCATCCCCTTTGGTAAAAACTCTGTACCCATGAGCTACCACATAGGAGGTAGTCTACTTAACAATGAACATGTGATAAGAGACCTTGGGACACAGGTGGACAGAAGTCTCTCCTTTGATAATCACATTGCCACAGTAATCAGGAAATCCTTCTACATGGCACATCTCATCACAAAAGGTTTTTCATCCAGGAAAAAAAGAGGTCATTGTTCCCCTCTACTCGTCACTCATTAGACCCGTTATAGAGTATAATGCCCCTTTTGGTATGTACCTCACAAGACATCTACAACAACTGGAAAGGCCACAGAAATACCACACAAAGAGGATTACCAGCCTCAAACAGATGCCCTACGCAGGCCGTCTCAAAAAACTCCAGCTTTACCCTGTCGCATATCACCTACTCAGAGGCGATCTCTGCTAATATACAAAGCTATGTCAAACCCAGAGCTGTTGGACATGCTCCACTTAAAGAAATCCCAATCCCTCCGAGCTACATGCTCTAGGGACCTAAACCTTGTCACCGCAATAAATAGAACATGCTGGAGGAATAGATTCCTGTCCCAGAGACTTCCCATACTCTGAAACAAACTAGCTATCTATATCAAACAAAGCTCCTCATTAGCACTCTTCAAGAAAAATATTGATGATCGGATGGGAAATGGGAAATTCACCCCAGGGATCACCTCTATGGCTCTGCTCGATAGGGGCACAGGAAAATAATTTTCTTGGGTGGCAAAAGCCAGGGTACCTTTTTGGCTAGGCTTATGTAGGCCCTAGGGCCAATAGCCTAGTACCTACCTATGAACCTATGAGTATCATAATATATTTTAATGTGCATGCTTACTACTAAAACTTTTTTGGAACTAATACCAGCCAACATTTTAAAATGGTAACTTTTGGCATGGCATGATAGCAATAACACCTGCATCTGATGGGAGTCATGCAGGGGTTTCCTTCCTCCTTGTCCATACATGTGATTCCTTGGGCTTTGCCCTTTGGATCAAAGGTGGTCACTCAGTGAAGCAGTATGGCCCAGGAATTTAATTACTTGGGCTTTGCCCTTGGAATCAGGCATGGCCATTCAGGTGTAAAATCCCTGTTTAACTGCCAACCCTTGTAGATACTATTGTTATGTTTGTGTTTAATAACTTTTCATAACACTATACTGTCAATATAGACTATGTAATGGCCTGCTTCATAGAATTAATAAGGAATGCAATGAAATGCTAGGTGATCCACTGGGGAACATGGTTTACTTTGTCTGTGGACCAGGTATTTTCTTTAGATAAGAGCTCAGTTTTGGTTGTTCCTATACTAAATGGAAAGCCTAGAATGTACAGTTATGTAATAGATTTTCAAGGAGAGCCCAGTGTAACAGTAAATCACACTATTTGATTTTATGCACCTTCGGATTCTGGTATCCTGGCTGAATTTCTGCAGAGTGTCTATCTTCTCTTTGAGGTAACACAATAAGTGTTACACTAGAACAAGTTAAGATACTGACATGAGTGGAAAAAACTGCCCTATGTATCCTGTATCTTTCCAGGGAACATGTTATTTCAATGAAGCCACTTACATCAAAGCCACAAAGAATGAAAAACTGTTATCAAAAGTCCTTTATAGTGAAGCATTTATGTATTGAAGTGCAAGAATAAACTGAGGTATTACTAAATAGTACAATTCATAGAGCTGCTAAATTTCCCATGGTTGTGTCACTGTAAGTTAGTGTATTCAAATAAGGGTGTGTGTTAAAGTCCTCATATAGGGGAATACCTCTTCACTTCCGAACATTAAAATCAAAGCACTGGCCTTTAAAAATCTTAGTGGAGTCAGAAATAGGAACATTTTCCTATTTTTCATAAAATAATGTTTTTGTATACTGGACACTATATCTAGTGGTAGTGAATATTTCTATAGTTTAGTTTAGTTTAGTTCACATATTTAACAAAGTATGTTCACATAAACAGGTATGACAGTTTTTCATTCTTGGTGGCTTTGATGATAAATCTAGATGGAACAAGTGTAAATCTGAGGGTAAAAATCATAGTCAATCATAATCAATAGTGCTGTGCCCAAGTCATAGCAGTTGAGAGGTGTGCATGGGGAGAAGGGGAAACATGGTGGCTGACATATTTTTTGTTTGTTTGTTGTGCAGTCTTGATTGTCTGCTTTTATTTTATGTTTTGATGTGCATGATTTGATTTCTGGAATTTTTATTCCTTATGGTTTTGACTTTAATTCATTTTCCCCCCACAGGAAATGGATTTAATTTGGGATATTTCCATTTCTTAGAAAGAGTCTGTTGCTTCTTGCTGTCTGGGTTCTTTGATCCGAGAACCCCAGAGAGGTGAATGTTTATGATAGGCAGCTTGCCACAAGTTAACACTTGTAACATACAATGAATACAAGACTCAGAAAACACTATGTTGCACAGAAAGATGTGCAGTAGACACCTGTGCTAAACATGTAATTTTCCAGATATTAGAAAATAATAAACATGTACAGCAAGTATATTAGTGACAACATTTTGAGAGGTATCAGCTGTTCTTTGCAATAGTACTTTCACCTATACAATTCATGAACACACAGGAGTGAAAACATTATGCAAACAAGAAATTTAACTTTCTAGTGGGTGTGGAAGGAGAGAGGGAAGCTTTACTGTTGCAGTGACTGACCTCTCCTAGAAAGGTATATTAGTAGGTTAACCTCAAACCTCAACAAATCCGACCTAAACAGACTCTCATCCTGT